>NW_026045990.1:0-281285 GCF_023898315.1 Schistocerca nitens | reverse complement strand
AGCCTTCGCACGGAGTGCAGCCATCGCACGGAGTGCAGCCTTCGCACGGAGTGGAGACTTCGCAAGGAGTGCAGCCTTCGCATGGAGTGCAGCCTTCGCACGGAGTGCTGCTGTTGCACGGAGTGCAGCCATCGCACGGTGTGCAGCCTTCGCACAGAGTGCAGCCTTCGCACGGAGTGCAGCCTTCGCATGGAGTGCAGCCTTCGCACGGAGTGCTGCCTCCACACGGAGTGCTGCCTCCGCACTGAGTGCTGCCTTCGCACGGAGTGCTGCTGTTGTTGGAGTGCAGCCCTCGCACGGAGTGCAGCCATCGCACGGAGTGCAGCCTTCGCACGGAGTGGAGACTTCGCAAGGAGTGCAGCCTTCGCACGGAGTGCAGCCTTCGCACGGAGTTCAGCATTCGCACGGAGTGCAGCCTTCGCATGGAGTGCAGCCTTCGCACGGAGTGCAGCCTTCGCACGGAGTGCAGCCTTCACAATGAGTGCAGCCTTCACAATGATTGCAGCCTCCGCAGGGAGTGCAGCCTCCACATGGAATGCAGCCTCCACATGGAATGCAGCCTCCACATGGAATGCAGCCTCCACATGGAGTGCAGTCTCTGCATGGAGAGCAGTCTCTGCATGGAGTGCAGTCTCTGCATGGAGTGCAGTCTCTGCATGGAGTGCAGCCTCCACTGGGCTACACCCTTCACAGGGAGAGCAGCCTTTGCATGCAGTGCAGCAGTTTTCGCACAGAGTGCAGCCCTCGAACACAGTGCAGCCTTCGCACGGAGTGCAGCCTTCGCACGGAGTGCAGCCTTCGCACGGAGTGCAGCCTTCGCACGGAGTGCAGCTTTCGCACGGAGTGCAGCCTTCGCACGGAGTGCAGCCTTCGCACGGAGTGCAGCCTTCGCACGGAGTGCAGCCTTCGCACAGAGTGCAGCCTTCGCACGGAGTGCAGCCTTCGCACAGAGCGCAGCCTTCGCACGGAGTGCGGCCTTCGCACGGAGTGCAGTCTTCGCACGGAGTGCTGCCTTCGCACGGAGTGCTGCCTTCGCACCGAGTGCTGCCTTCGCACCGAGTGCTGCCTTCGCACGGAGTGCTGCCTTCGCACGGAGTGCAGCCTTCGCACGGAGTGCAGCCTTCGCACAGAGTGCAGCCTTCGCAGGGAGTGGAGACTTCGCAAGGAGTGCAGCCTTCGCACGGAGTGCAGCCTTCGCACGGAGTGCAGGCTTCGCACGGAGTGCAGCCTTCGCACAGAGTGCAGCCTTCGCACAGAGTGCAGCCTTCGCACAGAGTGCAGCCTTCGCACGGAGTGCAGCCTTCCCACGGAGTGCTGCCTTCGCACGGAGAGCTGCCTTCGCTTGGAGTGCTGCTGTTGAACGGAGTGCAGCCTTTGCACGGAGTGCAGCCATCGCACAGAGTGCAGCCTTCGCTCGGAGTGGAGACTTCGCAAGGAGTGCAGCCTTCACACGGAGTGCAGCCTTCGCACGTAGTGCAGCCTTCGCACGGAGTGCAGCCTTCGCACAGAGTGCAGCCTTCGCACAGAGTGCAGCCTTCGCACAGAGTGCAGCCTTCGCACGGAGTGCAGTGCTGCTGTTGCACGGAGTGCAGCCTTCGCACGGAGTGCAGCCTTCGCACAGAGTGCAGCCTTCGCACGGAGTGCAGCCTCCGCACGGAGTGCAGCCATCACACGGAGTGCTGCCTTCGCATGGTCAGCTGCCTTCGCACGGAGTGCTGCTGTTGCACGGAGTGCAGCCTTCGCACGGAGTGCAGCCATCGCACAGAGTGCAGCCTTCGCACGGAGTGGAGACTTTGCAAGGAGTGCAGCCTTCGCACGGAGTGCAGCCTTTGCACGGACTGCAGCCTTCGCACGGAGTGGAGACTTCGCAAGGAGTGCAGCCTTCGCACGGAGTGCAGCCTTCGCATGGAGTGCTGCTGTTGCACGGAGTGCAGCCATCGCACGGAGTGCAGCCTTCGCAGAGAGTGCAGCCTTCGCACAGAGTGGAGACTTCGCAAAGAGTGCAGTCTTCGCACGGAGTGCAGCCTTGGCACGGAGTGCAGCCTTGGCACGGAGTGCAGCCTTGGCACGGAGTGCAGCCTTGACACGGAGTGCAGCCTTCGCAAGGAGTGCAGCCTCCGCACGGAGTGCAGCCCTCGCACGGAGTGCAGCCTTCGCAAGGAGTGCAGCCTCCGCACGGAGTGCAGCCCTCGCACGGAGTGCAGCCTTCGCACGGAGTGCAGCCTTCGCACGGAGTGCAACCTTCGCACGGTGTGCTGCCTGCGCACGGAGTGCTGCCTTTGCACGGAGTGCTGCCTTCGCACGGAGTGCTGCTGTTGCACGGAGTGCAGCCCTCGCACGGAGCGCAGCCATCGCACGGAGTGCAGCCTTCACACGGAGTGGAGACTTCGCAAGGAGTGCAGCCTTTGCACGGAGCGCAGCCTTCGAACGGAGAGCTGCCTTCGCACGGAGAGCTGCCTTCGCACGGAGTGCTGCGTTTGCACGGAGTGCAGCCTTTGCACGGAGTGCAGCCATCGCACGGAGTGCAGCCTTCGCACGGAGTGGAGACTTTGCAAGGAGTGCAGCCTTCGCACGGAGTGCAGGCTTCGCACGGAGTGCAGCCTTCGCACAGAGTGCAGCCTTCGCACAGAGTGCAGCCTTCGCACGGAGTGCAGCCTTCCCACGGAGTGCTGCCTTCGCACGGAGAGCTGCCTTCGCTTGGAGTGCTGCTGTTGCACGGAGTGCAGCCTTTGCACGGAGTGCAGCCATCGCTGAGAGTGCAGCCTTCGCTCGGAGTGGAGACTTCGCAAGGAGTGCAGCCTTCACACGGAGTGCAGCCTTCGCACGTAGTGCAGCCTTCGCACGGAGTGCAGCCTTCGCACAGAGTGCAGCCTTCGCACAGAGTGCAGCCTTCGCACAGAGTGCAGCCTTCGCACAGAGTGCAGTGCTGCTGTTGCATGGAGTGCAGCCTTCGCACGGAGTGCAGCCTTCGCACAGAGTGCAGCCTTCGCACGGAGTGCAGCCTCCGCACGGAGTGCAGCCATCACACGGAGTGCTGCCTTCGCATGGACAGCTGCCTTCGCACGGAGTGCTGCTGTTGCACGGAGTGCAGCCTTCGCACGGAGTGCAGCCATCGCACGGAGTGCAGCCTTCGCACGGAGTGGAGACTTTGCAAGGAGTGCAGCCTTCGCACGGAGTGCAGCCTTTGCACGGACTGCAGCCTTCGCACGGAGTGGAGACTTCGCAAGGAGTGCAGCCTTCGCACGGAGTGCAGCCTTCGCATGGAGTGCTGCTGTTGCACGGAGTGCAGCCATCGCACGGAGTGCAGCCTTCGCAGAGAGTGTAGCCTTCGCACAGAGTGGAGACTTCGCAAGGAGTGCAGTCTTCGCACGGAGTGCAGCCTTGGCACGGAGTGCAGCCTTGGCACGGAGTGCAGCCTTGGCACGGAGTGCAGCCTTGACACGGAGTGCAGCCTTCGCAAGGAGTGCAGCCTCCGCACAGAGTGCAGCCCTCGCACGGAGTGCAGACTTCGCAAGGAGTGCAGCCTCCGCACGGAGTGCAGCCCTCGCACGGAGTGCAGCCTCCGCACGGAGTGCAGCCTTCGCACGGAGTGCAACCTTCGCACGGTGTGCTGCCTGCGCACGGAGTGCTGCCTCCGCACGGAGTGCTGCCTTCGCACGGAGTGCTGCTGTTGCACGGAGTGCAGCCCTCGCACGGAGCGCAGCCATCGCACGGAGTGCAGCCTTCGCACGGAGTGGAGACTTCGCAAGGAGTGCAGCCTTTGCACGGAGCGCAGCCTTCGAACGGAGAGCTGCCTTCGCACGGAGAGCTGCCTTCGCACGGAGTGCTGCGTTTGCACGGAGTGCAGCCTTTGCACGGAGTGCAGCCATCGCACGGAGTGCAGCCTTCGCACGGAGTGGAGACTTTGCAAGGAGTGCAGCCTTCGCACGGAGTGCAGGCTTCGCACGGAGTGCAGCCTTCGCACAGAGTGCAGCCTTCGCACAGAGTGCAGCCTTCGCACGGAGTGCAGCCTTCCCACGGAGTGCTGCCTTCGCACGGAGAGCTGCCTTCGCTTGGAGTGCTGCTGTTGCACGGAGTGCAGCCTTTGCACGGAGTGCAGCCATCGCTGAGAGTGCAGCCTTCGCTCGGAGTGGAGACTTCGCAAGGAGTGCAGCCTTCACACGGAGTGCAGCCTTCGCACGTAGTGCAGCCTTCGCACGGAGTGCAGCCTTCGCACAGAGTGCAGCCTTCGCACAGAGTGCAGCCTTCGCACAGAGTGCAGCCTTCGCACGGAGTGCAGCCTCCGCACGGAGTGCAGCCATCACACGGAGTGCTGCCTTCGCATGGACAGCTGCCTTCGCACGGAGTGCTGCTGTTGCACGGAGTGCAGCCTTCGCACGGAGTGCAGCCATCGCACGGAGTGCAGCCTTCGCACGGAGTGGAGACTTTGCAAGGAGTGCAGCCTTCGCACGGAGTGCAGCCTTTGCACGGACTGCAGCCTTCGCACGGAGTGGAGACTTCGCAAGGAGTGCAGCCTTCGCACGGAGTGCAGCCTTCGCATGGAGTGCTGCTGTTGCACGGAGTGCAGCCATCGCACGGAGTGCAGCCTTCGCAGAGAGTGTAGCCTTCGCACAGAGTGGAGACTTCGCAAGGAGTGCAGTCTTCGCACGGAGTGCAGCCTTGGCACGGAGTGCAGCCTTGGCACGGAGTGCAGCCTTGGCACGGAGTGCAGCCTTGACACGGAGTGCAGCCTTCGCAAGGAGTGCAGCCTCCGCACAGAGTGCAGCCCTCGCACGGAGTGCAGCCTTCGCACGGAGTGCAGCCTTCCCACGGAGTGCTGCCTTCGCACGGAGTGCTGCTGTTGCACGGAGTGCAGCCATCGCACGGATTGTCGCCATCGCATGGAGTGCAGCCTTCGCATGGAGTGGAGACTTCGCAAGGAGTGCAGCCTTCACACGGAGTGCAGCCTTCGCACGGAGTGCAGCCTTCGCGCGGAGTGCAGCCTTCGCACGGAGTGCATTCTTCGCACGGAGTGCAGCCTTCGCGCGGAGTGCTGCTGTTGCACGGAGTGCAGCCATCGCACGGAGTGCAGCCTTCGCACAGAGTGCAGCCTTCGCACAGAGTGGAGACTTCGCAAGGAGTGCAGCCTTCGCACGGAGTGCAGCCTTGGCACGGAATGCAGCCTTGGCACGGAGTGCAGCCTTGGCACGGTGTGCAGCCTTGGCACGGAGTGCTGCCTCCGCACGGAGTGCTGCCTCCGCACTGAGTGCTGCCTTCGCACGGAGTGCTGCTGTTGTTGGAGTACAGCCCTCGCACGGAGTGCAGCCATCGCACGGAGTGCAGCCTTCGCACGGAGTGCAGCCTTTGCACGGAGTGCAGCCTTCGCACGGAGTGCAGCCTTGGCCGGAGTGCAGCCCTCGCACGGAGTGCAGCCATTGCACGGAGTGCAGCCTTCGCACGGAGTGGAGACTTCGCAAGGAGTGCAGCTTTCGCACGGAGTGCAGACTTCGCACAGAGTGCAGCCTTCGCACGGAAAGCTGCCTTCGCACGGAGAGCTGCCTTCGCACGGAGTGCTGCTGTTGCACGGAGTGCAGCCTTTGCACGGAGTGCAGCCATCGCACGGAGTGGAGACTTTGCAAGGAGTGCAGCCTTCCCACGGAGTGCTGCGTTCGCACGGAGTGGAGACTTTGCAAGGAGTGCAGCCTTCGCATGGAGTGCAGCCTTCACACGGAGTGCTGCCTTCGCACGGAGTGCAGCCTTTGCACGGAGTGCAGCCTTCGCACGGAGTGGAGACTTTGCAAGGAATGCAGCCTTCGCGCGGAGTGCAGCCTTCACACGGAGTGCTGCCTTTGCACGGAGTGCAGCCTTTGCACGGAGTGAAGACTTCGCAAGGAGTGCAGCTTTCGCACGGAGTGCAGCCATCGCACGGAGTGCAGCCTTCGCACGGAGTAGAGACTTTGCAAGGAGTGCAGCCTTCGCACGGAGTGCAGCCTTCACACGGAGTGCTGCCTTCGCACGGAGTGCAGCCTTTGCACGGAGTGAAGACTTCGCACGGAGTGCAGCCTTCGCAAGGAGTGCTGCCTTCGCACGGAGTGCTGCCTTCGCACGGAGTGCTGCTTTTGCACGGAGTGCAGCCTTCGCACGGATTGCCGCCATCGCACGGAGTGCAGCCTTCGCACGGAGTGGAGACTTTGCAAGGAGTGCAGCCTTCGCACGGAGTGTAGTCTTCGCACGGAGTGCAGCCTTCGCACAGAGTGCAGCCTTCGCATGGAGTGCAGCCTTCGCACGGAGTGCAGCCTTCGCACGGAGTGCAGTCTTCGCATGGAGTGCAGCCTTCGCACGGAGTGCTGCTTTCGCACGGAGTGCTAACTTTGCATGGAATGCTACTGTTGCACAGAGTGCAGCCTTTGCAGGGAGTGCAGCCATCGCACGGACTGCAGCCTTCGCACGGAGTGGAGACTTCGCAAGGAGTGAGCCTTCGCACAGAGTGCAGCCTTCGCACGGAGTGCTGCTGTTGCACGGAGTGCAGCCATCGCACGGAGTGCAGCCTTCGCACAGAGTGCAGCCTTCGCACAGAGTGGAGACTTCGCAAGGAGTGCAGCCTTGGCACGGAGTGCAGCCTTGGCACGGAGTGCAGCCTTCGCAAGGAGTGCAGCCTCCGCACGGAGTGCATCCTTCGCACGGAGTGCAGCCTTCGCACGGAGTGCTGCTGTTGCACGGAGTGCAGCCTTCGCACGTAGTACAGCCTTCGCACAGAGTGCTGCCTTCGCATGGAGTGCAGCCTTTGCACGGAGTGCAGCCTTCCCACGGAGTGCTGCCTTCACACTGAGTGCTGCCTTCGCATGGAGAGCTGCCTTCGCACGGAGTGCTGCTGTTGCACGGAGTGCAGCCTTCACATGGAGTGCAGCCATCGCACGGAGTGCAGCCTTCGCACGGAGTGGAGACTTTGCAAGGAGTGCAGCCTTCGCACGGAGTGCAGCCTTTGCACGGACTGCAGCCTTCGCACGGAGTGGAGACTTCGCAAGGAGTGCAGCCTTCCCACGGAGTGCAGCCTTCGCACGGAGTGCTGCTGTTGCACGGAGTGCAGCCATCGCACGGAGTGCAGACTTCGCAGAGAGAGCAGCCTTCACACAGAGTAGAGACTTCGCAAGGAGTGCAGTCTTCGCACGGAGTGCAGCCTTGGCACGGAGTGCAGCCTTGGCACGGAGTGCAGCCTTGGCACGGAGTGCAGCCTTGGCACGGAGTGCAGCCTTGACACGGAGTGCAGCCTTCGCAAGGAGTGCAGCCTCCGCACGGAGTGCAGCCCTCGCACGGAGTGCAGCCTTCGCACGGAGTGCAGCCTTCGCACGGAGTGCAACCTTCGCATGGTGTGCTGCCTGCGCACGGAGTGCTGCCTCCGCACGGAGTGCTGCCTTCGCACGGAGTGCTGCTGTTGCACGGAGTGCAGCCCTCGCACGGAGCGCAGCCATCGCACGGAGTGCAGCCTTCGCACGGAGTGGAGACTTCGCAAGGAGTGCAGCCTTTGCACGGAGCGCAGCCTTCGAACGGAGAGCTGCCTTCGCACGGAGAGCTCCCTTCGCACGGAGTGCTGCGTTTGCACGGAGTGCAGCCTTTGCATGGAGTGCAGCCATCGCACGGAGTGCAGCCTTCGCACGGAGTGGAGACTTTGCAAGAGTGCAGCCTTCGCACGGAGTGCAGGCTTCGCACGGAGTGCAGCCTTCGCACAGAGTGCAGCCTTCGCACAGAGTGCAGCCTTCGCACAGAGTGCAGCCTTCGCACGGAGTGCAGCCTTCCCACGGAGTGCTGCCTTCGCACGGAGAGCTGCCTTCGCTTGGAGTGCTGCTGTTGCATGGAGTGCAGCCTTTGCACGGAGTGCAGCCATCGCACAGAGTGCAGCCTTCGCTCGGAGTGGAGACTTTGCAAGGAGTGCAGACTTCGCACGGAGTGCAGCCTTCACACGGAGTGCTGTCTTCGCACGGAGTGCAGCCTTTGCACGGAGTGAAGACTTCGCACGGAGTGCAGCCTTCACACGGAGTGCTGCCTTCGCACGGAGTGCTGCCTTCGCACGGAGTGCTGCTGTTGTACGGAGTGCAGCCATCGCACGGATTGCCGCCATCGCATGGAGTGCAGCCTTCGCATGGAGTGGAGACTTCGCAAGGAGTGCAGCCTTCACACGGAGTGCAGCCTTCGCACGTAGTGCAGCCTTCGCACGGAGTGCAGCCTTCGCACGGAGTGCATTCTTCGCACGGAGTGCAGCCTTCGCACGGAGTGCTGCTGTTGCACGGAGTGCAGCCATCGCACGGAGTGCAGCCTTCGCACAGAGTGCAGCCTTCGCACAGAGTGGAGACTTCGCAAGGAGTGCAGCCTTCGCACGGAGTGCAGCCTTGGCACGGAATGCAGCCTTGGCACGGAGTGCAGCCTTGGCACGGAGTGCAGCCTTGGCACGGAGTGCAGCCTCCGCACGGAGTGCAGCCTCCGCACGGAGTGCAGCCTCCGCACGGAGTGCAGCCTTCGCACGGAGTGCAGCCTTCGCACGGGGTGCAGCCTTCGCACGGAGTGCAGCCTTCGCACGGAGTGCTGCCTCCGCACGGAGTGCTGCCTCCGCACTGAGTGCTGCCTTCGCACGGAGTGCTGCTGTTGTTGGAGTGCAGCCCTCGCACGGAGTGCAGCCATCGCACGGAGTGCAGCCTTCGCACGGAGTGGAGACTTCGCAAGGAGTGCAGCCTTCGCACGGAGTGCTGCTGTTGCACGGAGTGCAGCCTTCGCACGGAGTGCAGCCTTCGCACAGAGTGCAGCCTTCGCACGGAGTGCAGCCTCCGCACGGAGTGCAGCCTTCACACGGAGTGCTGCCTTCGCATGGAGAGCTGCCTTCGCACGGAGTGCTGCTGTTGCACGGAGTGCAGCCTTCGCACGGAGTGCAGCCATCGCACGGAGTGCAGCCTTCGCACGGAGTGGAGACTTTGCAAGGAGTGCAGCCTTCGCACGGAGTGCAGCCTTTGCACGGACTGCAGCCTTCGCACGGAGTGGAGACTTCGCAAGGAGTGCAGCCTTCGCTCGGAGTGCAGCCTTCGCATGGAGTGCTGCTGTTGCACGGAGTGCAGCCATCGCACGGGGTGCAGCCTTCGCAGAGAGTGCAGCCTTCGCACAGAGTGGAGACTTCGCAAGGAGTGCAGCCTCCGCACGGAGTGCAGCCTTCACACGGAGTGCTGCCTTCGCATGGAGAGCTGCCTTCGCACGGAGTGCTGCTGTTGCTGGAGTGCAGCCTTCGCACGGAGTGCAGCCATCGCACGGAGTGCAGCCTTCGCACGGAGTGGAGACTTTGCAAGGAGTGCAGCCTTCGCACGGAGTGCAGCCTTTGCACGGACTGCAGCCTTCGCACGTAGTGGAGACTTCGCAAGGAGTGCAGCCTCCGCACGGAGTGCAGCCCTCGCACGGAGTGCAGCCTTTGCACGGAGTGCAGCCATCGCACGGAGTGCAACCTTCGCACGGTGTGCTGCCTGCGCACGGAGTGCTGCCTCCGCACGGAGTGCTGCCTTCGCACGGAGTGCTGCTGTTGCACGGAGTGCAGCCCTCGCACGGAGCGCAGCCATCGCACGGAGTGCAGCCTTCGCACGGAGTGGAGACTTCGCAAGGAGTGCAGCCTTTGCACGGAGCGCAGCCTTCGAACGGAGAGCTGCCTTCGCACGGAGAGCTGCCTTCGCACGGAGTGCTGCGTTTGCACGGAGTGCAGCCTTTGCACGGAGTGCAGCCATCGCACGGAGTGCAGCCTTCGCACGGAGTGGAGACTTTGCAAGGAGTGCAGCCTTCGCACAGAGTGCAGGCTTCGCACGGAGTGCAGCCTTCGCACAGAGTGCAGCCTTCGCACAGAGTGCAGCCTTCGCACAGAGTGCAGCCTTCGCACGGAGTGCAGTCTTCCCACGGAGTGCTGCCTTCACACGGAGTGCTGCTGTTGCACGGAGTGCAGCCATCGCACGGATTGCCGCCATCGCATGGAGTGCAGCCTTCGCATGGAGTGGAGACTTGGCAAGGAGTGCAGCCTTCACACGGAGTGCAGCCTTCGCACGGAGTGCAGCCTTCGCGCAGAGTGCAGCCTTCGCAAGGAGTGCATTCTTCGCATGGAGTGCAGCCTTCGCACGGAGTGCTGCTGTTGCACGGAGTGCAGCTATCGCACGGAGTGCAGCCTTCGCACAGAGTGCAGCCTTCGCACAGAGTGGAGACTTCGCAAGGAGTGCAGCCTTCGCACGGAGTGCAGCCTTGGCACAGAATGCAGCCTTGGCACGGAGTGCAGCCTTGGCACAGAGTGCAGCCTTGGCACGGAGTGCTGCCTCCGCACGGAGTGCTGCCTCCGCACTGAGTGCTGCCTTCGCACGGAGTGCTGCTGTTGTTGGAGTGCAGCCCTCGCACGGAGTGCAGCCATCGCACGGAGTGCAGCCTTCGCACGGAGTGGAGACTTCGCAAGGAGTGCAGCCTTCGCACGGAGTGCTGCTGTTGCACGGAGTGCAGCCTTCGCACGGAGTGCAGCCTTCGCACAGAGTGCAGCCTTCGCATGGAGTGCAGCCTCCGCACGGAGTGCAGCCTTCACACGGAGTGCTGCCTTCGCATGGAGAGCTGCCTTCGCACGGAGTGCTGCTGTTGCACGGAGTGCAGCCTTCGCACGGAGTGCAGCCATCGCACGGAGTGCAGCCTTCGCACGGAGTGGAGACTTTGCAAGGAGTGCAGCCTTCGCACGGAGTGCAGCCTTTGCATGGACTGCAGCCTTCGCACGGAGTGGAGACTTCGCAAGGAGTGCAGCCTTCGCACGGAGTGCAGCCTTCGCACGGAGTGCTGCTGTTGCACGGAGTGCAGCCATCGCACGGAGTGCAGCCTTCGCAGAGAGTGCAGCCTTCGAACGGAGTGGAGACTTCGCAAGGAGTGCAGTCTTCGCACGGTGTGCAGCCTTGGCACGGAGTGCAGCCTTGGCACGGAGTGCAGCCTTGGCACGGAGTGCAGCCTTGACACGGAGTGCAGCCTTCGCAAGGAGTGCAGCCTCCGCACGGAGTGCAGCCCTCGCACGGAGTGCAGCCTTCGCACGGAGTGCAGCCTTCGCACGGAGTGCAACCTTCGCACGGTGTGCTGCCTGCGCACGGAGTGCTGCCTCCGCACGGAGTGCTGCCTTCGCACGGAGTGCTGCTGTTGCACGGAGTGCAGCCCTCGCACGGAGCGCAGCCATCGCACGGAGTGCAGCCTTCGCACGGAGTGGAGACTTCGCAAGGAGTGCAGCCTTCGCACGGAGTGCAGCCTTGACACGGAGTGCAGCCTTCGCAAGGAGTGCAGCCTCCGCACGGAGTGCAGCCCTCCCACGGAGTGCTGCCTTCGCACGGAGTGCTGCTGTTGCACGGAGTGCAGCCCTCGCACGGAGTGCAGCCTTCGCACGGAGTGCAGCCTTCGCACGGAGTGCAACCTTCGCACGGTGTGCTGCCTGCGCACGGAGTGCAGCCTTTGCACGGAGTGCAGCCATCGCACGAAGTGCAGCCTTCGCACGGAGTGGAGACTTTGCAAGGAGTGCAGCCTTCGCACGGAGTGCAGGCTTCGCACGGAGTGCAGCCTTCGCACAGAGTGCAGCCTTCGCACAGAGTGCAGCCTTCGCACAGAGTGCAGCCTTCGCACGGAGTGCTGCCTTCGCACAGAGAGCTGCCTTCGCTTGGAGTGCTGCTGTTGCACGGAGTGCAGCCTTTGCACGGAGTGCAGCCATCGCACGGAGTGCAGCCTTCGCACGGAGTGGAGACTTTGCAAGGAGTGCAGCCTTTGCACGGAGTGCAGCCTTCACACGGAGTGCTGCCTTCGCACGGAGTGCAGCCTTTGCACGGAGTGAAGACTTCGCACGGAGTGCAGCCTTCGTACGGAGTGCTGCCTTCGCACGGAGTGCTGCCTTCGCACGGAGTGCTGCTGTTGCACGGAGTGCAGCCATCGCACGGATTGCCGCCATCGCATGGAGTGCAGCCTTCGCATGGGATGGAGACTTCGCAAGGAGTGCAGCCTTCACACGGAGTGCAGCCTTCGCACGGAGTGCAGCCTTCGCGCGGAGTGCAGCCTTCGCACGGAGTGCAGCCTTCGCACGGAGTGCAGCCTTCGCACGGAGTGCTGCTGTTGCACGGAGTGCAGCCATCGCACGGAGTGCAGCCTTCGCACAGAGTGCAGCCTTCGCACAGAGTGGAGACTTCACAAGGAGTGCAGCCTTCGCACGGAGTGCAGCCTTGGCACGGTATGCTCCCTTGGCACGGAGTGCAGCCTTGGCACGGAGTGCAGCCTTGGCACGGAGTGCAGCCTCCGCACGGAGTGCAGCCTCCGCACGGAGTGCAGCCTTCGCACGGAGTGCAGCCTTCGCACGGGGTGCAGCCTTCGCACGGAGTGCAGCCTTCGCACGGAGTGCTGCCTCCGCACGGAGTGCTGCCTCCGCACTGAGTGCTGCCTTCGCACGGAGTGCTGCTGTTGTTGGAGTGCAACCCTCACACGGAGTGCAGCCATCGCACGGAGTGCAGCCTTCGCACGGAGTGGAGACTTCGCAAGGAGTGCAGCCTTCGCACGGAGTGCTGCTGTTGCACGGAGTGCAGCCTTCGCACGGAGTGCAGCCTTCGCACAGAGTGCAGCCTTCGCACGGAGTGCAGCCTCCGCACGGAGTGCAGCCTTCGCACGGAGTGCAGCCTTCGCACGGAGTGCAGCCTTCGCACGGAGTGCAGCCTTCGCACGGAGTGCTGCTGTTGCAAGGAGTGCAGCCTTCACACGGAGTGCAGCCTTCGCACAGAGTGCAGCCTTCGCACGGAGAGCAGCCTTCGCACGGAGTGCTGCCTTCGCACGGAGTGCTGCTGTTGCACGGAGTGCAGCCTTCGCACGGAGTGCAGTCATCGCACGGAGTGCAGCCTTCGCACGGAGTGGCGATTTTGCAAGGAGTGCAGCCTTCGCACGGAGAGCAGCCTTCACACGGAGTGCAGTCTTCGCACGGAGTGCAGCCTTCACATGGAGTGCAGCCTTCGCACGGAGTGCAGCCTTCGCACGGAGTGCTGCCTTCGCACGGAGTGGTGCCTTTGCACGGAGTGCTGCTGTTGCACGGAGTGCAGCCTTCGCACGGATTGCCGCCATCGCACGGAGTGGAGACTTCGCAAGGAGTGCAGCCTTCGCACGGAGTGCAGCCTTCGCACGGAGTGCAGCCTTCGCACGGAGTGCAGCCTTCGCACGGAGTGCAGCCTTCGCACGGAGTGCAGCCTTCGCTCGGAGTGCAGCCTTCGCACGGAGTGCAGCCTTCGCACGGAGTGCAGCCTTCGCACGGAGTGCAGCCTTCGCACGGAGTGCAGCCTTCGCACGGAGTGCAGCCTTCGCACGGAGCGCAGCCTTCGCACGGAGTGAAGCCATCGCACGGAGTGCTGCCTTCGCACGGAGTGCTGCCTCCGCACGGAGTGCTGCCTTCGCACAGAGTGCTGCTGTTGTCGGAGTGCAGCCCTCGCACGGAGTGCAGCCATCGCACGAAGTGCAGCCTTCGCACGGAGTGGAGACTTCGTAAGGAGTGCAGCCTTCGCACGGAGTACAGCCATCGCAAGGAGTGCAGCCTCCGCACGGAGTGCAGCCTCCGCACGGAGTGCAGCCTTCGCACGGAGTGCAGCCTTTGCACGGAGTGCAGCCTTCGCACGGAGTGCTCCGTTCGCACGGAGTGCTGCTTTCGCACGGAGTATGCCTTCGCACTGAGTGCTGCTGTTGCACGATGTGCAGCCTTCGCACGGAGTGCAGCCATCGCACGGAGTGGAGACTTCGCAAGGAGTGCAGCCTTCGCACGGAGTGCAGCCTTCGCACGGAAAGCAGCGTTCGCACGGAGTGCAACCTTCGCATGGAGTACAGCCTTCGCACGGAGTGCAGCCTTCGCACAGAGTGCAGCCTTCGCAGGGAGTGCTGCCCTGCACGGAGAGCTGCTGTTGCACGGAGTGCAGCCCTCGCACAGAGTGCAGCCCTCGCACGGAGTGCAGCCATCGCACGGAGTGCAGCCTTCGCACTGAGTGCAGCCTTTGCACGGAGTTCAGCCTTCTCACGGAGTGCAGCTTTCGCACGGTGTGCAGCCTTCGCACGGAGTGCTGCCTTCGCACGGAGTGCTGCCTGCGCACGGAGTGCTGCTGTTGCACAGTGTGCAGCGTTCGCCCGGAGTCCATCCATCGCACGGAGTGCAGCCTTCGTATGGAGTGGATACTTCGCAAGGAGTGCAGCGTTCGCACGGAGTGCAGACTTCGCGCACGGAGTGCAGCCTTCGCACGGAGTGCAGCTTTCGCACGGAGTGCAGCCTTCACACGGTGTGCAGCCTTCGCATGGCATGCAGCCTTCACAATGAGTGCAGCCTCCGCAATGAGTGCAGCCTCCACATGGATTGCAGCCTCCACATGGAGTGCAGCCTCCATATGGGGTGCAGTCTCTGCATGGAGTGCAGTCTATGCATGGAGTGCAGTCTCAGCATGGAGTGCAGCCACCACTGGGAGTACACCCTTCACAGGGAGAGCAGCCTTTGCATGCAGTGCAGCAGTTTTCGCACAGAGTTCAGCCCTCGAACACAGTGCAGCCTTCGCACGGAGTGCAGAATTCGCACGGAGTGCAGCCTTCGCACGGACAGCAGCCTTCGCACGGAGTGCAGCCTTCGCACGGAGTGCAGCCTTCGCACGGAGTGCAGCCTTTGCACGGAGTGCTGCCTTAGCACGGAGTGAAGACTTCGCAAGGACTGCAGCGTTCGCACGGATTGCAGCCTTCGCACGGAGTGCAGCCTTCGCATGGAGTGCAGCCTTCGCACGGAGTGCAGCCTTCGCCCGGAGTGCAGCCTTCGCACGGAGTGCTGCCTTCGCACGGAGTGCTGCCTTCGCACGGAGTGCTGCTGTTGCACGGAGTGCAGCCTTCGCACGGAGTGCAGCCATCGCACCGAGTGCTGCCTTCGCACAGAGTGGAGACTTCGCAAGGACTGCAGCGTTCGCACGGAGTGCAGCCTTCGCACGGAGTGCAGCCTTCGCACGGAGTGCAGCCTTCGCACGGAGTGTAGCCTTCGCACGGACTGCAGCCTTCGCACGGAGTGCAGTCTTCGCACGGAGTGCTGCCTTTGCACGGAGTGCAGCTTTCACAATGAGTGCAGCCTTCAAAATGAGTGCAGCCTCCGCAAGGAGTGCAGCCCCCTCATGGAGTGCAGTCTCCGCATGGAGTGCAGTCTCTGCATGTAGTGCAGTCTCTGCATGGAGTGCAGCCTCCACTGGGAGTTCACCCTTCACAGGGAGAGCAGCCTTTGCATGCAGTGCAGCAGTTTTCGCACAGTGTGCAGCCCTCGAACACAGTGCAGCCTTCGCACGGAGTGCAGGCTTCGCACGGAGTGCAGCCTTCGCACAGAGTGCACCCTTCGCACAGAGTGCAGCCCTCGCACGGAGTGCACCCTTCGCACAGAGTGCAGCCCTCGCACGGAGTGCAGCCTTCCCACGGAGTGCTGCGTTCGCACGGAGAGCTGCCTTCGCATGGAGTGCTGCTGTTGCACGGAGTGCAGCCTTCGCACGGAGTGCAGCCATCGCACGGAGTGCAGCCTTCGCACGGAGTGGAGACTTTGCAAGGAGTGCAGCCTTCACACGGAGTGCAGCCTTCACACGGAGTGCTGCCTTTGCACGGAGTGCAGCCTTTGCATGGAGTGAAGACTTCGCACGGAGTGCAGCCTTCGCACGGAGTGCAGCTTTCACAATGAGTGCAGCCTTCAAAATGAGTGCAGCCTCCGCAAGGAGTGCAGCCTCCGCATGGAGTGCAGCCTCCTCATGGAGTGCAGTCTCCGCATGGAGTGCAGTCTCTGCATGGAGTGCAGTCTCTGCATGGAGTGCAGCCTCCACTGGGAGTTCACCCTTCACAGGGAGAGCAGCGTTTGCATGCAGTGCAGCAGTTTTCGCACAGAGTGCAGCCCTCGAACACAGTGCACCATCGCACAGAGTGCAGCCATCGCGCAGAGTGCTGCCTTCGCACGGAGTGCAGCCTTCGCACGGAGTGCAGCCTTTGCACGGACTGCACCCTTCGCACGGAGTGCAGCCTTCACACGGACTGGACCCTTTGCACGGAGTGCAGCCTTCGCACGGAGTGCAGCCTTAGTACGGAGTGCAACCTTCGCACGGAGTGCAGCCTTTGCACGGAGTGCAGCCTTTGCACGGAGTGCAGCCATCGCACGGAGTGCAGCCTTCGCACGGAGTGCAGCCTTCGCACGGAGTGCTGCCTTCACACGGCGTGTAGCCTTCGCACGTAGTGCAGCCTTCGCACGGAGTGCAGCCTTCTCACGGAGTGCAGCCTTCGCACGGAGTGCTGCCTTCACACGGAGTGGAGATTTCGCAAGGAGTGCAGCCTTCGCACGGAGTGCAGCCTTCGCACGGAGTGCAGCCTTCGCACAGAGTGCGGCCTTCGCATGGAGTGCAGCCTTCGCACAGAGCGCAGCCTTCGCACGGAGTGCAGCCTTCGCACGGAGTGCAGTCTTCGCACGGAGTGCTGCCTTCGCACGGAGTGCTGCCTTCGCACGGAGTGCTGCCTTCGCACGGAGTGCAGCCTTCGCACGGAGTGCAGCCTTCGCACGGAGTGCAGCCTTCGCAGGGAGTGGAGACTTCGCAACGAGTGCAGCCTTCGCATGGAGTGCAGCCTTCGCACGGAGTGCAGCCTTGGCACGGAGTGCAGCCTTCGCTCGGAGTGCAGCCTTCGCATTGAGTGCAGCCTTCGGACACAGTGCAGCCTTCGCACAAAGTGCTGCTGTTGCACGGAGTGCAGCCCTCGCACGGAGTGCAGCCATCGCACGGAGTGCAGCCTTCGCACGGAGTGGAGACTTCGCAAGGAGTGCACCCTTGGCACGGAGTGCAGCCTTCGCACGGAGTGCTGCTGTTGCACAGAGTGCAGCCTTCGCACGGAGTGCAGCCTTCGCACGGAGTGCAGACTTCGCACAGAGTGCAGCCTTCACACGGAGAGCTGCCTTCGCACGGAGAGCTGCCTTCATACGGAGTGCTGCTGTTGCACGGAGTGCAGCCTTTGCACGGAGTGCAGCCATCGCACGGAGTGGAGACTTTGCAAGGAGCGCGGCCTTCGCACGGAGTGCAGGCTTCGCACGGAGTGCAGCCTTCGCACAGAGAGCAGCCTTCGCACAGTGTGCACCCTTCGCACAGAGTGCAGCCCTCGCACCGAGTGCAGCCTTCCCACGGAGTGCTGCGTTCACACGGAGAGCTGCCTTCGCATGGAGTGCTGCTGTTGCACGGAGTGCAGCCTTCACACGGAGTGCAGCCATCGCACGGAGTGCAGCCTTTGCACGGAGTGGAGACTTTGCAAGGAGTGCAGCCTTCGCACGGAGTGCAGCCTTCACACGGAGTGCTGCCTTCGCACGGAGTGCAGCCTTTGCACGGAGTGAAGACTTCGCACGGAGTGCAGCCTTCGCACAGAGTGCTGCCTTCGCACGGAGTGCTGCCTTCGCACGGAGTGCTGCTTTTGCACGGAGTGCAGCCTTCGCACGGATTGCCGCCATCGCACGGAGTGCAGCCTTCGCACGGAGTGGACCCTTCGCAAGGAGTGCAGCCTTCGCACGGAGTGTAGCCTTCGCACGGAGTGCAGCCTTCGCACGGAGTGCAGCTTTCACACGGAGTGCAGCCTTCGCACGGAGTGCAGCCTTCGCACGGAGTGCAGTCTTCGCATGGAGTGCAGCCTTCGCACGGAGTGCTGCTTTCGCACGGAGTGCTAACTTCGCACGGAATGCTGCTGTTGCACAGAGTGCAGCCTGTGCATGGAGTGCAGCCATCGCACGGACTGCAGCCTTCGCACGGAGTGGAGACTTCGCAAGGAGTGCAGCCTTCACACGGAGTGCAGCCTTTGCACGGACTGCAGCCTTCGCACGGAGTGGAGACTTCGCAAGGAGTGCAGCCTTCGCACGGAGTGCAGCCTTCGCACGGAGTGCTGCTGTTTCACGGAGTGCAGCCATCGCACGGAGTGCAGCCTTCGCAGAGAGTGCAGCCTTCGCACAGAGTGGAGACTTCGTAAGGAGTGCAGACTTCGCACGGAGTGCAGCCTTGGCACGGAGTGCAGCCTTGGCATGGAGAGCCGCCTTGGCACGGAGTGCAGCCTTGACACGGAGTGCAGCCTTCGCAAGCAGTGCAGCCTCCGCACGGAGTGCAGCCCTCGCACGGAGTGCAGCCTTCGCACGGAGTGCAGCCTTCGCACGGAGTGCAACCTTCACACGGAGTGCTGCCTGCGCACGGAGTGCTGCCTCCGCACGGAGTGCTGCCTTCGCACGGAGTGCTGCTGTTGCCCGGAGTGCAGCCCTCGCACGGAGTGCAGCCATCGCACGGAGTGCTGCCTTCGCACGGAGTGGAGACTTCGCAAGGAGTGCAGCCTTTGCACGGAGCGCAGCCTTCGAACGGAGAGCTGCTTCGCACGGAGAGCTGCCTTCGCACGGAGTGCTGCGGTTGCACGGAGCGCAGCCTTTGCACGGAGTGCAGCCATCGCACGGAGTGCAGCCTTCGCACGGAGTGGAGACTTTGCAAGGAGTGCAGCCTTCGCACGGAGTGCAGCCTTCGCACGGAGTTCAGCATTCGCACGGAGTGCAGCCTTCGCACGGAGTGCTGCTGTTGCACGGAGTGCAGCCATCGCACGGTGTGCAGCCTTCGCACGGAGTGCAGCCTTCGCACGGAGTGCAGCCATCGCACGGAGTGCAGCCTTCGCACGGAGTGGAGACTTCGCAAGGAGTGCAGCCTTCGCATGGAGTGCAGCCTTCGCACGGAGTGCTGCTGTTGCACGGAGTGCAGCCATCGCACGGTGTGCAGCCTTCGCACAGAGTGCAGCCTTCGCACGGAGTGCAGCCTTCGCATGGAGTGCAGCCTTCGCACGGAGTGCTGCCTCCACACGGAGTGCTGCCTCCGCACTGAGTGCTGCCTTCGCACGGAGTGCTGCTGTTGTTGGAGTGCAGCCCTCGCACGGAGTGCAGCCATCGCACGGAGTGCAGCCTTCGCACGGAGTGGAGACTTCGCAAGGAGTGCAGCCTTCGCACGGAGTGCAGCCTTCGCACGGAGTTCAGCATTCGCACGGAGTGCAGCCTTCGCATGGAGTGCAGCCTTCGCACGGAGTGCAGCCTTCGCACGGAGTGCAGCCTTCACAATGAGTGCAGCCTTCACAATGATTGCAGCCTCCGCAGGGAGTGCAGCCTCCACATGGAATGCAGCCTCCACATGGAATGCAGCCTCCACATGGAATGCAGCCTCCACATGGAGTGCAGTCTCTGCATGGAGAGCAGTCTCTGCATGGAGTGCAGTCTCTGCATGGAGTGCAGTCTCTGCATGGAGTGCAGCCTCCACTGGGCTACACCCTTCACAGGGAGAGCAGCCTTTGCATGCAGTGCAGCAGTTTTCGCACAGAGTGCAGCCCTCGAACACAGTGCAGCCTTCGCACGGAGTGCAGCCTTCGCACGGAGTGCAGCCTTCGCACGGAGTGCAGCCTTCGCACGGAGTGCAGCTTTCGCACGGAGTGCAGCCTTCGCACGGAGTGCAGCCTTCGCACGGAGTGCAGCCTTCGCACGGAGTGCAGCCTTCGCACAGAGTGCAGCCTTCGCACGGAGTGCAGCCTTCGCACAGAGCGCAGCCTTCGCACGGAGTGCGGCCTTCGCACGGAGTGCAGTCTTCGCACGGAGTGCTGCCTTCGCACGGAGTGCTGCCTTCGCACCGAGTGCTGCCTTCGCACCGAGTGCTGCCTTCGCACGGAGTGCTGCCTTCGCACGGAGTGCAGCCTTCGCACGGAGTGCAGCCTTCGCACAGAGTGCAGCCTTCGCAGGGAGTGGAGACTTCGCAAGGAGTGCAGCCTTCGCACGGAGTGCAGCCTTCGCACGGAGTGCAGGCTTCGCACGGAGTGCAGCCTTCGCACAGAGTGCAGCCTTCGCACAGAGTGCAGCCTTCGCACAGAGTGCAGCCTTCGCACGGAGTGCAGCCTTCCCACGGAGTGCTGCCTTCGCACGGAGAGCTGCCTTCGCTTGGAGTGCTGCTGTTGAACGGAGTGCAGCCTTTGCACGGAGTGCAGCCATCGCACAGAGTGCAGCCTTCGCTCGGAGTGGAGACTTCGCAAGGAGTGCAGCCTTCACACGGAGTGCAGCCTTCGCACGTAGTGCAGCCTTCGCACGGAGTGCAGCCTTCGCACAGAGTGCAGCCTTCGCACAGAGTGCAGCCTTCGCACAGAGTGCAGCCTTCGCACGGAGTGCAGTGCTGCTGTTGCACGGAGTGCAGCCTTCGCACGGAGTGCAGCCTTCGCACAGAGTGCAGCCTTCGCACGGAGTGCAGCCTCCGCACGGAGTGCAGCCATCACACGGAGTGCTGCCTTCGCATGGTCAGCTGCCTTCGCACGGAGTGCTGCTGTTGCACGGAGTGCAGCCTTCGCACGGAGTGCAGCCATCGCACAGAGTGCAGCCTTCGCACGGAGTGGAGACTTTGCAAGGAGTGCAGCCTTCGCACGGAGTGCAGCCTTTGCACGGACTGCAGCCTTCGCACGGAGTGGAGACTTCGCAAGGAGTGCAGCCTTCGCACGGAGTGCAGCCTTCGCATGGAGTGCTGCTGTTGCACGGAGTGCAGCCATCGCACGGAGTGCAGCCTTCGCAGAGAGTGCAGCCTTCGCACAGAGTGGAGACTTCGCAAAGAGTGCAGTCTTCGCACGGAGTGCAGCCTTGGCACGGAGTGCAGCCTTGGCACGGAGTGCAGCCTTGGCACGGAGTGCAGCCTTGACACGGAGTGCAGCCTTCGCAAGGAGTGCAGCCTCCGCACGGAGTGCAGCCCTCGCACGGAGTGCAGCCTTCGCAAGGAGTGCAGCCTCCGCACGGAGTGCAGCCCTCGCACGGAGTGCAGCCTTCGCACGGAGTGCAGCCTTCGCACGGAGTGCAACCTTCGCACGGTGTGCTGCCTGCGCACGGAGTGCTGCCTTTGCACGGAGTGCTGCCTTCGCACGGAGTGCTGCTGTTGCACGGAGTGCAGCCCTCGCACGGAGCGCAGCCATCGCACGGAGTGCAGCCTTCACACGGAGTGGAGACTTCGCAAGGAGTGCAGCCTTTGCACGGAGCGCAGCCTTCGAACGGAGAGCTGCCTTCGCACGGAGAGCTGCCTTCGCACGGAGTGCTGCGTTTGCACGGAGTGCAGCCTTTGCACGGAGTGCAGCCATCGCACGGAGTGCAGCCTTCGCACGGAGTGGAGACTTTGCAAGGAGTGCAGCCTTCGCACGGAGTGCAGGCTTCGCACGGAGTGCAGCCTTCGCACAGAGTGCAGCCTTCGCACAGAGTGCAGCCTTCGCACGGAGTGCAGCCTTCCCACGGAGTGCTGCCTTCGCACGGAGAGCTGCCTTCGCTTGGAGTGCTGCTGTTGCACGGAGTGCAGCCTTTGCACGGAGTGCAGCCATCGCTGAGAGTGCAGCCTTCGCTCGGAGTGGAGACTTCGCAAGGAGTGCAGCCTTCACACGGAGTGCAGCCTTCGCACGTAGTGCAGCCTTCGCACGGAGTGCAGCCTTCGCACAGAGTGCAGCCTTCGCACAGAGTGCAGCCTTCGCACAGAGTGCAGCCTTCGCACAGAGTGCAGTGCTGCTGTTGCATGGAGTGCAGCCTTCGCACGGAGTGCAGCCTTCGCACAGAGTGCAGCCTTCGCACGGAGTGCAGCCTCCGCACGGAGTGCAGCCATCACACGGAGTGCTGCCTTCGCATGGACAGCTGCCTTCGCACGGAGTGCTGCTGTTGCACGGAGTGCAGCCTTCGCACGGAGTGCAGCCATCGCACGGAGTGCAGCCTTCGCACGGAGTGGAGACTTTGCAAGGAGTGCAGCCTTCGCACGGAGTGCAGCCTTTGCACGGACTGCAGCCTTCGCACGGAGTGGAGACTTCGCAAGGAGTGCAGCCTTCGCACGGAGTGCAGCCTTCGCATGGAGTGCTGCTGTTGCACGGAGTGCAGCCATCGCACGGAGTGCAGCCTTCGCAGAGAGTGTAGCCTTCGCACAGAGTGGAGACTTCGCAAGGAGTGCAGTCTTCGCACGGAGTGCAGCCTTGGCACGGAGTGCAGCCTTGGCACGGAGTGCAGCCTTGGCACGGAGTGCAGCCTTGACACGGAGTGCAGCCTTCGCAAGGAGTGCAGCCTCCGCACAGAGTGCAGCCCTCGCACGGAGTGCAGACTTCGCAAGGAGTGCAGCCTCCGCACGGAGTGCAGCCCTCGCACGGAGTGCAGCCTCCGCACGGAGTGCAGCCTTCGCACGGAGTGCAACCTTCGCACGGTGTGCTGCCTGCGCACGGAGTGCTGCCTCCGCACGGAGTGCTGCCTTCGCACGGAGTGCTGCTGTTGCACGGAGTGCAGCCCTCGCACGGAGCGCAGCCATCGCACGGAGTGCAGCCTTCGCACGGAGTGGAGACTTCGCAAGGAGTGCAGCCTTTGCACGGAGCGCAGCCTTCGAACGGAGAGCTGCCTTCGCACGGAGAGCTGCCTTCGCACGGAGTGCTGCGTTTGCACGGAGTGCAGCCTTTGCACGGAGTGCAGCCATCGCACGGAGTGCAGCCTTCGCACGGAGTGGAGACTTTGCAAGGAGTGCAGCCTTCGCACGGAGTGCAGGCTTCGCACGGAGTGCAGCCTTCGCACAGAGTGCAGCCTTCGCACAGAGTGCAGCCTTCGCACGGAGTGCAGCCTTCCCACG
Source organism: Schistocerca nitens (assembly GCF_023898315.1). Lineage (NCBI taxonomy): Eukaryota > Metazoa > Arthropoda > Insecta > Orthoptera > Acrididae > Schistocerca > Schistocerca nitens. The sequence continues at coordinate 258,627 of NW_026045990.1, read as the reverse complement.
GAGTGCTGCCTTCGCACGGAGAGCTGCCTTCGCTTGGAGTGCTGCTGTTGCACGGAGTGCAGCCTTTGCACGGAGTGCAGCCATCGCTGAGAGTGCAGCCTTCGCTCGGAGTGGAGACTTCGCAAGGAGTGCAGCCTTCACACGGAGTGCAGCCTTCGCACGTAGTGCAGCCTTCGCACGGAGTGCAGCCTTCGCACAGAGTGCAGCCTTCGCACAGAGTGCAGCCTTCGCACAGAGTGCAGCCTTCGCACGGAGTGCAGCCTCCGCACGGAGTGCAGCCATCACACGGAGTGCTGCCTTCGCATGGACAGCTGCCTTCGCACGGAGTGCTGCTGTTGCACGGAGTGCAGCCTTCGCACGGAGTGCAGCCATCGCACGGAGTGCAGCCTTCGCACGGAGTGGAGACTTTGCAAGGAGTGCAGCCTTCGCACGGAGTGCAGCCTTTGCACGGACTGCAGCCTTCGCACGGAGTGGAGACTTCGCAAGGAGTGCAGCCTTCGCACGGAGTGCAGCCTTCGCATGGAGTGCTGCTGTTGCACGGAGTGCAGCCATCGCACGGAGTGCAGCCTTCGCAGAGAGTGTAGCCTTCGCACAGAGTGGAGACTTCGCAAGGAGTGCAGTCTTCGCACGGAGTGCAGCCTTGGCACGGAGTGCAGCCTTGGCACGGAGTGCAGCCTTGGCACGGAGTGCAGCCTTGACACGGAGTGCAGCCTTCGCAAGGAGTGCAGCCTCCGCACAGAGTGCAGCCCTCGCACGGAGTGCAGCCTTCGCACGGAGTGCAGCCTTCCCACGGAGTGCTGCCTTCGCACGGAGTGCTGCTGTTGCACGGAGTGCAGCCATCGCACGGATTGTCGCCATCGCATGGAGTGCAGCCTTCGCATGGAGTGGAGACTTCGCAAGGAGTGCAGCCTTCACACGGAGTGCAGCCTTCGCACGGAGTGCAGCCTTCGCGCGGAGTGCAGCCTTCGCACGGAGTGCATTCTTCGCACGGAGTGCAGCCTTCGCGCGGAGTGCTGCTGTTGCACGGAGTGCAGCCATCGCACGGAGTGCAGCCTTCGCACAGAGTGCAGCCTTCGCACAGAGTGGAGACTTCGCAAGGAGTGCAGCCTTCGCACGGAGTGCAGCCTTGGCACGGAATGCAGCCTTGGCACGGAGTGCAGCCTTGGCACGGTGTGCAGCCTTGGCACGGAGTGCTGCCTCCGCACGGAGTGCTGCCTCCGCACTGAGTGCTGCCTTCGCACGGAGTGCTGCTGTTGTTGGAGTACAGCCCTCGCACGGAGTGCAGCCATCGCACGGAGTGCAGCCTTCGCACGGAGTGCAGCCTTTGCACGGAGTGCAGCCTTCGCACGGAGTGCAGCCTTGGCCGGAGTGCAGCCCTCGCACGGAGTGCAGCCATTGCACGGAGTGCAGCCTTCGCACGGAGTGGAGACTTCGCAAGGAGTGCAGCTTTCGCACGGAGTGCAGACTTCGCACAGAGTGCAGCCTTCGCACGGAAAGCTGCCTTCGCACGGAGAGCTGCCTTCGCACGGAGTGCTGCTGTTGCACGGAGTGCAGCCTTTGCACGGAGTGCAGCCATCGCACGGAGTGGAGACTTTGCAAGGAGTGCAGCCTTCCCACGGAGTGCTGCGTTCGCACGGAGTGGAGACTTTGCAAGGAGTGCAGCCTTCGCATGGAGTGCAGCCTTCACACGGAGTGCTGCCTTCGCACGGAGTGCAGCCTTTGCACGGAGTGCAGCCTTCGCACGGAGTGGAGACTTTGCAAGGAATGCAGCCTTCGCGCGGAGTGCAGCCTTCACACGGAGTGCTGCCTTTGCACGGAGTGCAGCCTTTGCACGGAGTGAAGACTTCGCAAGGAGTGCAGCTTTCGCACGGAGTGCAGCCATCGCACGGAGTGCAGCCTTCGCACGGAGTAGAGACTTTGCAAGGAGTGCAGCCTTCGCACGGAGTGCAGCCTTCACACGGAGTGCTGCCTTCGCACGGAGTGCAGCCTTTGCACGGAGTGAAGACTTCGCACGGAGTGCAGCCTTCGCAAGGAGTGCTGCCTTCGCACGGAGTGCTGCCTTCGCACGGAGTGCTGCTTTTGCACGGAGTGCAGCCTTCGCACGGATTGCCGCCATCGCACGGAGTGCAGCCTTCGCACGGAGTGGAGACTTTGCAAGGAGTGCAGCCTTCGCACGGAGTGTAGTCTTCGCACGGAGTGCAGCCTTCGCACAGAGTGCAGCCTTCGCATGGAGTGCAGCCTTCGCACGGAGTGCAGCCTTCGCACGGAGTGCAGTCTTCGCATGGAGTGCAGCCTTCGCACGGAGTGCTGCTTTCGCACGGAGTGCTAACTTTGCATGGAATGCTACTGTTGCACAGAGTGCAGCCTTTGCAGGGAGTGCAGCCATCGCACGGACTGCAGCCTTCGCACGGAGTGGAGACTTCGCAAGGAGTGAGCCTTCGCACAGAGTGCAGCCTTCGCACGGAGTGCTGCTGTTGCACGGAGTGCAGCCATCGCACGGAGTGCAGCCTTCGCACAGAGTGCAGCCTTCGCACAGAGTGGAGACTTCGCAAGGAGTGCAGCCTTGGCACGGAGTGCAGCCTTGGCACGGAGTGCAGCCTTCGCAAGGAGTGCAGCCTCCGCACGGAGTGCATCCTTCGCACGGAGTGCAGCCTTCGCACGGAGTGCTGCTGTTGCACGGAGTGCAGCCTTCGCACGTAGTACAGCCTTCGCACAGAGTGCTGCCTTCGCATGGAGTGCAGCCTTTGCACGGAGTGCAGCCTTCCCACGGAGTGCTGCCTTCACACTGAGTGCTGCCTTCGCATGGAGAGCTGCCTTCGCACGGAGTGCTGCTGTTGCACGGAGTGCAGCCTTCACATGGAGTGCAGCCATCGCACGGAGTGCAGCCTTCGCACGGAGTGGAGACTTTGCAAGGAGTGCAGCCTTCGCACGGAGTGCAGCCTTTGCACGGACTGCAGCCTTCGCACGGAGTGGAGACTTCGCAAGGAGTGCAGCCTTCCCACGGAGTGCAGCCTTCGCACGGAGTGCTGCTGTTGCACGGAGTGCAGCCATCGCACGGAGTGCAGACTTCGCAGAGAGAGCAGCCTTCACACAGAGTAGAGACTTCGCAAGGAGTGCAGTCTTCGCACGGAGTGCAGCCTTGGCACGGAGTGCAGCCTTGGCACGGAGTGCAGCCTTGGCACGGAGTGCAGCCTTGGCACGGAGTGCAGCCTTGACACGGAGTGCAGCCTTCGCAAGGAGTGCAGCCTCCGCACGGAGTGCAGCCCTCGCACGGAGTGCAGCCTTCGCACGGAGTGCAGCCTTCGCACGGAGTGCAACCTTCGCATGGTGTGCTGCCTGCGCACGGAGTGCTGCCTCCGCACGGAGTGCTGCCTTCGCACGGAGTGCTGCTGTTGCACGGAGTGCAGCCCTCGCACGGAGCGCAGCCATCGCACGGAGTGCAGCCTTCGCACGGAGTGGAGACTTCGCAAGGAGTGCAGCCTTTGCACGGAGCGCAGCCTTCGAACGGAGAGCTGCCTTCGCACGGAGAGCTCCCTTCGCACGGAGTGCTGCGTTTGCACGGAGTGCAGCCTTTGCATGGAGTGCAGCCATCGCACGGAGTGCAGCCTTCGCACGGAGTGGAGACTTTGCAAGAGTGCAGCCTTCGCACGGAGTGCAGGCTTCGCACGGAGTGCAGCCTTCGCACAGAGTGCAGCCTTCGCACAGAGTGCAGCCTTCGCACAGAGTGCAGCCTTCGCACGGAGTGCAGCCTTCCCACGGAGTGCTGCCTTCGCACGGAGAGCTGCCTTCGCTTGGAGTGCTGCTGTTGCATGGAGTGCAGCCTTTGCACGGAGTGCAGCCATCGCACAGAGTGCAGCCTTCGCTCGGAGTGGAGACTTTGCAAGGAGTGCAGACTTCGCACGGAGTGCAGCCTTCACACGGAGTGCTGTCTTCGCACGGAGTGCAGCCTTTGCACGGAGTGAAGACTTCGCACGGAGTGCAGCCTTCACACGGAGTGCTGCCTTCGCACGGAGTGCTGCCTTCGCACGGAGTGCTGCTGTTGTACGGAGTGCAGCCATCGCACGGATTGCCGCCATCGCATGGAGTGCAGCCTTCGCATGGAGTGGAGACTTCGCAAGGAGTGCAGCCTTCACACGGAGTGCAGCCTTCGCACGTAGTGCAGCCTTCGCACGGAGTGCAGCCTTCGCACGGAGTGCATTCTTCGCACGGAGTGCAGCCTTCGCACGGAGTGCTGCTGTTGCACGGAGTGCAGCCATCGCACGGAGTGCAGCCTTCGCACAGAGTGCAGCCTTCGCACAGAGTGGAGACTTCGCAAGGAGTGCAGCCTTCGCACGGAGTGCAGCCTTGGCACGGAATGCAGCCTTGGCACGGAGTGCAGCCTTGGCACGGAGTGCAGCCTTGGCACGGAGTGCAGCCTCCGCACGGAGTGCAGCCTCCGCACGGAGTGCAGCCTCCGCACGGAGTGCAGCCTTCGCACGGAGTGCAGCCTTCGCACGGGGTGCAGCCTTCGCACGGAGTGCAGCCTTCGCACGGAGTGCTGCCTCCGCACGGAGTGCTGCCTCCGCACTGAGTGCTGCCTTCGCACGGAGTGCTGCTGTTGTTGGAGTGCAGCCCTCGCACGGAGTGCAGCCATCGCACGGAGTGCAGCCTTCGCACGGAGTGGAGACTTCGCAAGGAGTGCAGCCTTCGCACGGAGTGCTGCTGTTGCACGGAGTGCAGCCTTCGCACGGAGTGCAGCCTTCGCACAGAGTGCAGCCTTCGCACGGAGTGCAGCCTCCGCACGGAGTGCAGCCTTCACACGGAGTGCTGCCTTCGCATGGAGAGCTGCCTTCGCACGGAGTGCTGCTGTTGCACGGAGTGCAGCCTTCGCACGGAGTGCAGCCATCGCACGGAGTGCAGCCTTCGCACGGAGTGGAGACTTTGCAAGGAGTGCAGCCTTCGCACGGAGTGCAGCCTTTGCACGGACTGCAGCCTTCGCACGGAGTGGAGACTTCGCAAGGAGTGCAGCCTTCGCTCGGAGTGCAGCCTTCGCATGGAGTGCTGCTGTTGCACGGAGTGCAGCCATCGCACGGGGTGCAGCCTTCGCAGAGAGTGCAGCCTTCGCACAGAGTGGAGACTTCGCAAGGAGTGCAGCCTCCGCACGGAGTGCAGCCTTCACACGGAGTGCTGCCTTCGCATGGAGAGCTGCCTTCGCACGGAGTGCTGCTGTTGCTGGAGTGCAGCCTTCGCACGGAGTGCAGCCATCGCACGGAGTGCAGCCTTCGCACGGAGTGGAGACTTTGCAAGGAGTGCAGCCTTCGCACGGAGTGCAGCCTTTGCACGGACTGCAGCCTTCGCACGTAGTGGAGACTTCGCAAGGAGTGCAGCCTCCGCACGGAGTGCAGCCCTCGCACGGAGTGCAGCCTTTGCACGGAGTGCAGCCATCGCACGGAGTGCAACCTTCGCACGGTGTGCTGCCTGCGCACGGAGTGCTGCCTCCGCACGGAGTGCTGCCTTCGCACGGAGTGCTGCTGTTGCACGGAGTGCAGCCCTCGCACGGAGCGCAGCCATCGCACGGAGTGCAGCCTTCGCACGGAGTGGAGACTTCGCAAGGAGTGCAGCCTTTGCACGGAGCGCAGCCTTCGAACGGAGAGCTGCCTTCGCACGGAGAGCTGCCTTCGCACGGAGTGCTGCGTTTGCACGGAGTGCAGCCTTTGCACGGAGTGCAGCCATCGCACGGAGTGCAGCCTTCGCACGGAGTGGAGACTTTGCAAGGAGTGCAGCCTTCGCACAGAGTGCAGGCTTCGCACGGAGTGCAGCCTTCGCACAGAGTGCAGCCTTCGCACAGAGTGCAGCCTTCGCACAGAGTGCAGCCTTCGCACGGAGTGCAGTCTTCCCACGGAGTGCTGCCTTCACACGGAGTGCTGCTGTTGCACGGAGTGCAGCCATCGCACGGATTGCCGCCATCGCATGGAGTGCAGCCTTCGCATGGAGTGGAGACTTGGCAAGGAGTGCAGCCTTCACACGGAGTGCAGCCTTCGCACGGAGTGCAGCCTTCGCGCAGAGTGCAGCCTTCGCAAGGAGTGCATTCTTCGCATGGAGTGCAGCCTTCGCACGGAGTGCTGCTGTTGCACGGAGTGCAGCTATCGCACGGAGTGCAGCCTTCGCACAGAGTGCAGCCTTCGCACAGAGTGGAGACTTCGCAAGGAGTGCAGCCTTCGCACGGAGTGCAGCCTTGGCACAGAATGCAGCCTTGGCACGGAGTGCAGCCTTGGCACAGAGTGCAGCCTTGGCACGGAGTGCTGCCTCCGCACGGAGTGCTGCCTCCGCACTGAGTGCTGCCTTCGCACGGAGTGCTGCTGTTGTTGGAGTGCAGCCCTCGCACGGAGTGCAGCCATCGCACGGAGTGCAGCCTTCGCACGGAGTGGAGACTTCGCAAGGAGTGCAGCCTTCGCACGGAGTGCTGCTGTTGCACGGAGTGCAGCCTTCGCACGGAGTGCAGCCTTCGCACAGAGTGCAGCCTTCGCATGGAGTGCAGCCTCCGCACGGAGTGCAGCCTTCACACGGAGTGCTGCCTTCGCATGGAGAGCTGCCTTCGCACGGAGTGCTGCTGTTGCACGGAGTGCAGCCTTCGCACGGAGTGCAGCCATCGCACGGAGTGCAGCCTTCGCACGGAGTGGAGACTTTGCAAGGAGTGCAGCCTTCGCACGGAGTGCAGCCTTTGCATGGACTGCAGCCTTCGCACGGAGTGGAGACTTCGCAAGGAGTGCAGCCTTCGCACGGAGTGCAGCCTTCGCACGGAGTGCTGCTGTTGCACGGAGTGCAGCCATCGCACGGAGTGCAGCCTTCGCAGAGAGTGCAGCCTTCGAACGGAGTGGAGACTTCGCAAGGAGTGCAGTCTTCGCACGGTGTGCAGCCTTGGCACGGAGTGCAGCCTTGGCACGGAGTGCAGCCTTGGCACGGAGTGCAGCCTTGACACGGAGTGCAGCCTTCGCAAGGAGTGCAGCCTCCGCACGGAGTGCAGCCCTCGCACGGAGTGCAGCCTTCGCACGGAGTGCAGCCTTCGCACGGAGTGCAACCTTCGCACGGTGTGCTGCCTGCGCACGGAGTGCTGCCTCCGCACGGAGTGCTGCCTTCGCACGGAGTGCTGCTGTTGCACGGAGTGCAGCCCTCGCACGGAGCGCAGCCATCGCACGGAGTGCAGCCTTCGCACGGAGTGGAGACTTCGCAAGGAGTGCAGCCTTCGCACGGAGTGCAGCCTTGACACGGAGTGCAGCCTTCGCAAGGAGTGCAGCCTCCGCACGGAGTGCAGCCCTCCCACGGAGTGCTGCCTTCGCACGGAGTGCTGCTGTTGCACGGAGTGCAGCCCTCGCACGGAGTGCAGCCTTCGCACGGAGTGCAGCCTTCGCACGGAGTGCAACCTTCGCACGGTGTGCTGCCTGCGCACGGAGTGCAGCCTTTGCACGGAGTGCAGCCATCGCACGAAGTGCAGCCTTCGCACGGAGTGGAGACTTTGCAAGGAGTGCAGCCTTCGCACGGAGTGCAGGCTTCGCACGGAGTGCAGCCTTCGCACAGAGTGCAGCCTTCGCACAGAGTGCAGCCTTCGCACAGAGTGCAGCCTTCGCACGGAGTGCTGCCTTCGCACAGAGAGCTGCCTTCGCTTGGAGTGCTGCTGTTGCACGGAGTGCAGCCTTTGCACGGAGTGCAGCCATCGCACGGAGTGCAGCCTTCGCACGGAGTGGAGACTTTGCAAGGAGTGCAGCCTTTGCACGGAGTGCAGCCTTCACACGGAGTGCTGCCTTCGCACGGAGTGCAGCCTTTGCACGGAGTGAAGACTTCGCACGGAGTGCAGCCTTCGCACGGAGTGCTGCCTTCGCACGGAGTGCTGCCTTCGCACGGAGTGCTGCTGTTGCACGGAGTGCAGCCATCGCACGGATTGCCGCCATCGCATGGAGTGCAGCCTTCGCATGGGATGGAGACTTCGCAAGGAGTGCAGCCTTCACACGGAGTGCAGCCTTCGCACGGAGTGCAGCCTTCGCGCGGAGTGCAGCCTTCGCACGGAGTGCAGCCTTCGCACGGAGTGCAGCCTTCGCACGGAGTGCTGCTGTTGCACGGAGTGCAGCCATCGCACGGAGTGCAGCCTTCGCACAGAGTGCAGCCTTCGCACAGAGTGGAGACTTCACAAGGAGTGCAGCCTTCGCACGGAGTGCAGCCTTGGCACGGTATGCTCCCTTGGCACGGAGTGCAGCCTTGGCACGGAGTGCAGCCTTGGCACGGAGTGCAGCCTCCGCACGGAGTGCAGCCTCCGCACGGAGTGCAGCCTTCGCACGGAGTGCAGCCTTCGCACGGGGTGCAGCCTTCGCACGGAGTGCAGCCTTCGCACGGAGTGCTGCCTCCGCACGGAGTGCTGCCTCCGCACTGAGTGCTGCCTTCGCACGGAGTGCTGCTGTTGTTGGAGTGCAACCCTCACACGGAGTGCAGCCATCGCACGGAGTGCAGCCTTCGCACGGAGTGGAGACTTCGCAAGGAGTGCAGCCTTCGCACGGAGTGCTGCTGTTGCACGGAGTGCAGCCTTCGCACGGAGTGCAGCCTTCGCACAGAGTGCAGCCTTCGCACGGAGTGCAGCCTCCGCACGGAGTGCAGCCTTCGCACGGAGTGCAGCCTTCGCACGGAGTGCAGCCTTCGCACGGAGTGCAGCCTTCGCACGGAGTGCTGCTGTTGCAAGGAGTGCAGCCTTCACACGGAGTGCAGCCTTCGCACAGAGTGCAGCCTTCGCACGGAGAGCAGCCTTCGCACGGAGTGCTGCCTTCGCACGGAGTGCTGCTGTTGCACGGAGTGCAGCCTTCGCACGGAGTGCAGTCATCGCACGGAGTGCAGCCTTCGCACGGAGTGGCGATTTTGCAAGGAGTGCAGCCTTCGCACGGAGAGCAGCCTTCACACGGAGTGCAGTCTTCGCACGGAGTGCAGCCTTCACATGGAGTGCAGCCTTCGCACGGAGTGCAGCCTTCGCACGGAGTGCTGCCTTCGCACGGAGTGGTGCCTTTGCACGGAGTGCTGCTGTTGCACGGAGTGCAGCCTTCGCACGGATTGCCGCCATCGCACGGAGTGGAGACTTCGCAAGGAGTGCAGCCTTCGCACGGAGTGCAGCCTTCGCACGGAGTGCAGCCTTCGCACGGAGTGCAGCCTTCGCACGGAGTGCAGCCTTCGCACGGAGTGCAGCCTTCGCTCGGAGTGCAGCCTTCGCACGGAGTGCAGCCTTCGCACGGAGTGCAGCCTTCGCACGGAGTGCAGCCTTCGCACGGAGTGCAGCCTTCGCACGGAGTGCAGCCTTCGCACGGAGCGCAGCCTTCGCACGGAGTGAAGCCATCGCACGGAGTGCTGCCTTCGCACGGAGTGCTGCCTCCGCACGGAGTGCTGCCTTCGCACAGAGTGCTGCTGTTGTCGGAGTGCAGCCCTCGCACGGAGTGCAGCCATCGCACGAAGTGCAGCCTTCGCACGGAGTGGAGACTTCGTAAGGAGTGCAGCCTTCGCACGGAGTACAGCCATCGCAAGGAGTGCAGCCTCCGCACGGAGTGCAGCCTCCGCACGGAGTGCAGCCTTCGCACGGAGTGCAGCCTTTGCACGGAGTGCAGCCTTCGCACGGAGTGCTCCGTTCGCACGGAGTGCTGCTTTCGCACGGAGTATGCCTTCGCACTGAGTGCTGCTGTTGCACGATGTGCAGCCTTCGCACGGAGTGCAGCCATCGCACGGAGTGGAGACTTCGCAAGGAGTGCAGCCTTCGCACGGAGTGCAGCCTTCGCACGGAAAGCAGCGTTCGCACGGAGTGCAACCTTCGCATGGAGTACAGCCTTCGCACGGAGTGCAGCCTTTGCACAGAGTGCAGCCTTCGCAGGGAGTGCTGCCCTGCACGGAGAGCTGCTGTTGCACGGAGTGCAGCCCTCGCACAGAGTGCAGCCCTCGCACGGAGTGCAGCCATCGCACGGAGTGCAGCCTTCGCACTGAGTGCAGCCTTTGCACGGAGTTCAGCCTTCTCACGGAGTGCAGCTTTCGCACGGTGTGCAGCCTTCGCACGGAGTGCTGCCTTCGCACGGAGTGCTGCCTGCGCACGGAGTGCTGCTGTTGCACAGTGTGCAGCGTTCGCCCGGAGTCCATCCATCGCACGGAGTGCAGCCTTCGTATGGAGTGGATACTTCGCAAGGAGTGCAGCGTTCGCACGGAGTGCAGACTTCGCGCACGGAGTGCAGCCTTCGCACGGAGTGCAGCTTTCGCACGGAGTGCAGCCTTCACACGGTGTGCAGCCTTCGCATGGCATGCAGCCTTCACAATGAGTGCAGCCTCCGCAATGAGTGCAGCCTCCACATGGATTGCAGCCTCCACATGGAGTGCAGCCTCCATATGGGGTGCAGTCTCTGCATGGAGTGCAGTCTATGCATGGAGTGCAGTCTCAGCATGGAGTGCAGCCACCACTGGGAGTACACCCTTCACAGGGAGAGCAGCCTTTGCATGCAGTGCAGCAGTTTTCGCACAGAGTTCAGCCCTCGAACACAGTGCAGCCTTCGCACGGAGTGCAGAATTCGCACGGAGTGCAGCCTTCGCACGGACAGCAGCCTTCGCACGGAGTGCAGCCTTCGCACGGAGTGCAGCCTTCGCACGGAGTGCAGCCTTTGCACGGAGTGCTGCCTTAGCACGGAGTGAAGACTTCGCAAGGACTGCAGCGTTCGCACGGATTGCAGCCTTCGCACGGAGTGCAGCCTTCGCATGGAGTGCAGCCTTCGCACGGAGTGCAGCCTTCGCCCGGAGTGCAGCCTTCGCACGGAGTGCTGCCTTCGCACGGAGTGCTGCCTTCGCACGGAGTGCTGCTGTTGCACGGAGTGCAGCCTTCGCACGGAGTGCAGCCATCGCACCGAGTGCTGCCTTCGCACAGAGTGGAGACTTCGCAAGGACTGCAGCGTTCGCACGGAGTGCAGCCTTCGCACGGAGTGCAGCCTTCGCACGGAGTGCAGCCTTCGCACGGAGTGTAGCCTTCGCACGGACTGCAGCCTTCGCACGGAGTGCAGTCTTCGCACGGAGTGCTGCCTTTGCACGGAGTGCAGCTTTCACAATGAGTGCAGCCTTCAAAATGAGTGCAGCCTCCGCAAGGAGTGCAGCCCCCTCATGGAGTGCAGTCTCCGCATGGAGTGCAGTCTCTGCATGTAGTGCAGTCTCTGCATGGAGTGCAGCCTCCACTGGGAGTTCACCCTTCACAGGGAGAGCAGCCTTTGCATGCAGTGCAGCAGTTTTCGCACAGTGTGCAGCCCTCGAACACAGTGCAGCCTTCGCACGGAGTGCAGGCTTCGCACGGAGTGCAGCCTTCGCACAGAGTGCACCCTTCGCACAGAGTGCAGCCCTCGCACGGAGTGCACCCTTCGCACAGAGTGCAGCCCTCGCACGGAGTGCAGCCTTCCCACGGAGTGCTGCGTTCGCACGGAGAGCTGCCTTCGCATGGAGTGCTGCTGTTGCACGGAGTGCAGCCTTCGCACGGAGTGCAGCCATCGCACGGAGTGCAGCCTTCGCACGGAGTGGAGACTTTGCAAGGAGTGCAGCCTTCACACGGAGTGCAGCCTTCACACGGAGTGCTGCCTTTGCACGGAGTGCAGCCTTTGCATGGAGTGAAGACTTCGCACGGAGTGCAGCCTTCGCACGGAGTGCAGCTTTCACAATGAGTGCAGCCTTCAAAATGAGTGCAGCCTCCGCAAGGAGTGCAGCCTCCGCATGGAGTGCAGCCTCCTCATGGAGTGCAGTCTCCGCATGGAGTGCAGTCTCTGCATGGAGTGCAGTCTCTGCATGGAGTGCAGCCTCCACTGGGAGTTCACCCTTCACAGGGAGAGCAGCGTTTGCATGCAGTGCAGCAGTTTTCGCACAGAGTGCAGCCCTCGAACACAGTGCACCATCGCACAGAGTGCAGCCATCGCGCAGAGTGCTGCCTTCGCACGGAGTGCAGCCTTCGCACGGAGTGCAGCCTTTGCACGGACTGCACCCTTCGCACGGAGTGCAGCCTTCACACGGACTGGACCCTTTGCACGGAGTGCAGCCTTCGCACGGAGTGCAGCCTTAGTACGGAGTGCAACCTTCGCACGGAGTGCAGCCTTTGCACGGAGTGCAGCCTTTGCACGGAGTGCAGCCATCGCACGGAGTGCAGCCTTCGCACGGAGTGCAGCCTTCGCACGGAGTGCTGCCTTCACACGGCGTGTAGCCTTCGCACGTAGTGCAGCCTTCGCACGGAGTGCAGCCTTCTCACGGAGTGCAGCCTTCGCACGGAGTGCTGCCTTCACACGGAGTGGAGATTTCGCAAGGAGTGCAGCCTTCGCACGGAGTGCAGCCTTCGCACGGAGTGCAGCCTTCGCACAGAGTGCGGCCTTCGCATGGAGTGCAGCCTTCGCACAGAGCGCAGCCTTCGCACGGAGTGCAGCCTTCGCACGGAGTGCAGTCTTCGCACGGAGTGCTGCCTTCGCACGGAGTGCTGCCTTCGCACGGAGTGCTGCCTTCGCACGGAGTGCAGCCTTCGCACGGAGTGCAGCATTCGCACGGAGTGCAGCCTTCGCAGGGAGTGGAGACTTCGCAACGAGTGCAGCCTTCGCATGGAGTGCAGCCTTCGCACGGAGTGCAGCCTTGGCACGGAGTGCAGCCTTCGCTCGGAGTGCAGCCTTCGCATTGAGTGCAGCCTTCGGACACAGTGCAGCCTTCGCACAAAGTGCTGCTGTTGCACGGAGTGCAGCCCTCGCACGGAGTGCAGCCATCGCACGGAGTGCAGCCTTCGCACGGAGTGGAGACTTCGCAAGGAGTGCACCCTTGGCACGGAGTGCAGCCTTCGCACGGAGTGCTGCTGTTGCACAGAGTGCAGCCTTCGCACGGAGTGCAGCCTTCGCACGGAGTGCAGACTTCGCACAGAGTGCAGCCTTCACACGGAGAGCTGCCTTCGCACGGAGAGCTGCCTTCATACGGAGTGCTGCTGTTGCACGGAGTGCAGCCTTTGCACGGAGTGCAGCCATCGCACGGAGTGGAGACTTTGCAAGGAGCGCGGCCTTCGCACGGAGTGCAGGCTTCGCACGGAGTGCAGCCTTCGCACAGAGAGCAGCCTTCGCACAGTGTGCACCCTTCGCACAGAGTGCAGCCCTCGCACCGAGTGCAGCCTTCCCACGGAGTGCTGCGTTCACACGGAGAGCTGCCTTCGCATGGAGTGCTGCTGTTGCACGGAGTGCAGCCTTCACACGGAGTGCAGCCATCGCACGGAGTGCAGCCTTTGCACGGAGTGAAGACTTCGCACGGAGTGCAGCCTTCGCACAGAGTGCTGCCTTCGCACGGAGTGCTGCCTTCGCACGGAGTGCTGCTTTTGCACGGAGTGCAGCCTTCGCACGGATTGCCGCCATCGCACGGAGTGCAGCCTTCGCACGGAGTGGACCCTTCGCAAGGAGTGCAGCCTTCGCACGGAGTGTAGCCTTCGCACGGAGTGCAGCCTTCGCACGGAGTGCAGCTTTCACACGGAGTGCAGCCTTCGCACGGAGTGCAGCCTTCGCACGGAGTGCAGTCTTCGCATGGAGTGCAGCCTTCGCACGGAGTGCTGCTTTCGCACGGAGTGCTAACTTCGCACGGAATGCTGCTGTTGCACAGAGTGCAGCCTGTGCATGGAGTGCAGCCATCGCACGGACTGCAGCCTTCGCACGGAGTGGAGACTTCGCAAGGAGTGCAGCCTTCACACGGAGTGCAGCCTTTGCACGGACTGCAGCCTTCGCACGGAGTGGAGACTTCGCAAGGAGTGCAGCCTTCGCACGGAGTGCAGCCTTCGCACGGAGTGCTGCTGTTTCACGGAGTGCAGCCATCGCACGGAGTGCAGCCTTCGCAGAGAGTTCAGCCTTCGCACAGAGTGGAGACTTCGTAAGGAGTGCAGACTTCGCACGGAGTGCAGCCTTGGCACGGAGTGCAGCCTTGGCATGGAGAGCCGCCTTGGCACGGAGTGCAGCCTTGACACGGAGTGCAGCCTTCGCAAGCAGTGCAGCCTCCGCACGGAGTGCAGCCCTCGCACGGAGTGCAGCCTTCGCACGGAGTGCAGCCTTCGCACGGAGTGCAACCTTCACACGGAGTGCTGCCTGCGCACGGAGTGCTGCCTCCGCACGGAGTGCTGCCTTCGCACGGAGTGCTGCTGTTGCCCGGAGTGCAGCCCTCGCACGGAGTGCAGCCATCGCACGGAGTGCTGCCTTCGCACGGAGTGGAGACTTCGCAAGGAGTGCAGCCTTTGCACGGAGCGCAGCCTTCGAACGGAGAGCTGCTTCGCACGGAGAGCTGCCTTCGCACGGAGTGCTGCGGTTGCACGGAGCGCAGCCTTTGCACGGAGTGCAGCCATCGCACGGAGTGCAGCCTTCGCACGGAGTGGAGACTTTGCAAGGAGTGCAGCCTTCGCACGGAGTGCAGCCTTCGCACGGAGTTCAGCATTCGCACGGAGTGCAGCCTTCGCACGGAGTGCTGCTGTTGCACGGAGTGCAGCCATCGCACGGTGTGCAGCCTTCGCACGGAGTGCAGCCTTCGCACGGAGTGCAGCCATCGCACGGAGTGCAGCCTTCGCACGGAGTGGAGACTTCGCAAGGAGTGCAGCCTTCGCATGGAGTGCAGCCTTCGCACGGAGTGCTGCTGTTGCACGGAGTGCAGCCATCGCACGGTGTGCAGCCTTCGCACAGAGTGCAGCCTTCGCACGGAGTGCAGCCTTCGCATGGAGTGCAGCCTTCGCACGGAGTGCTGCCTCCACACGGAGTGCTGCCTCCGCACTGAGTGCTGCCTTCGCACGGAGTGCTGCTGTTGTTGGAGTGCAGCCCTCGCACGGAGTGCAGCCATCGCACGGAGTGCAGCCTTCGCACGGAGTGGAGACTTCGCAAGGAGTGCAGCCTTCGCACGGAGTGCAGCCTTCGCACGGAGTTCAGCATTCGCACGGAGTGCAGCCTTCGCATGGAGTGCAGCCTTCGCACGGAGTGCAGCCTTCGCACGGAGTGCAGCCTTCACAATGAGTGCAGCCTTCACAATGATTGCAGCCTCCGCAGGGAGTGCAGCCTCCACATGGAATGCAGCCTCCACATGGAATGCAGCCTCCACATGGAATGCAGCCTCCACATGGAGTGCAGTCTCTGCATGGAGTGCAGTCTCTGCATGGAGTGCAGTCTCTGCATGGAGTGCAGTCTCTGCATGGAGTGCAGCCTCCACTGGGCTACACCCTTCACAGGGAGAGCAGCCTTTGCATGCAGTGCAGCAGTTTTCGCACAGAGTGCAGCCCTCGAACACAGTGCAGCCTTCGCACGGAGTGCAGCCTTCGCACGGAGTGCAGCCTTCGCACGGAGTGCAGCCTTCGCACGGAGTGCAGCTTTCGCACGGAGTGCAGCCTTCGCACGGAGTGCAGCCTTCGCACGGAGTGCAGCCTTCGCACGGAGTGCAGCCTTCGCACAGAGTGCAGCCTTCGCACGGAGTGCAGCCTTCGCACAGAGCGCAGCCTTCGCACGGAGTGCGGCCTTCGCACGGAGTGCAGTCTTCGCACGGAGTGCTGCCTTCGCACGGAGTGCTGCCTTCGCACCGAGTGCTGCCTTCGCACCGAGTGCTGCCTTCGCACGGAGTGCTGCCTTCGCACGGAGTGCAGCCTTCGCACTAAGTGCAGCCTTCGCACAGAGTGCAGCCTTCGCAGGGAGTGGAGACTTCGCAAGGAGTGCAGCCTTCGCACGGAGTGCAGCCTTCGCACGGAGTGCAGGCTTCGCACGGAGTGCAGCCTTCGCACAGAGTGCAGCCTTCGCACAGAGTGCAGCCTTCGCACAGAGTGCAGCCTTCGCACGGAGTGCAGCCTTCCCACGGAGTGCTGCCTTCGCACGGAGAGCTGCCTTCGCTTGGAGTGCTGCTGTTGAACGGAGTGCAGCCTTTGCACGGAGTGCAGCCATCGCACAGAGTGCAGCCTTCGCTCGGAGTGGAGACTTCGCAAGGAGTGCAGCCTTCACACGGAGTGCAGCCTTCGCACGTAGTGCAGCCTTCGCACGGAGTGCAGCCTTCGCACAGAGTGCAGCCTTCGCACAGAGTGCAGCCTTCGCACAGAGTGCAGCCTTCGCACAGAGTGCAGCCTTCGCACGGAGTGCAGTGCTGCTGTTGCACGGAGTGCAGCCTTCGCACGGAGTGCAGCCTTCGCACAGAGTGCAGCCTTCGCACGGAGTGCAGCCTCCGCACGGAGTGCAGCCATCACACGGAGTGCTGCCTTCGCATGGTCAGCTGCCTTCGCACGGAGTGCTGCTGTTGCACGGAGTGCAGCCTTCGCACGGAGTGCAGCCATCGCACAGAGTGCAGCCTTCGCACGGAGTGGAGACTTTGCAAGGAGTGCAGCCTTCGCACGGAGTGCAGCCTTTGCACGGACTGCAGCCTTCGCACGGAGTGGAGACTTCGCAAGGAGTGCAGCCTTCGCACGGAGTGCAGCCTTCGCATGGAGTGCTGCTGTTGCACGGAGTGCAGCCATCGCACGGAGTGCAGCCTTCGCAGAGAGTGCAGCCTTCGCACAGAGTGGAGACTTCGCAAAGAGTGCAGTCTTCGCACGGAGTGCAGCCTTGGCACGGAGTGCAGCCTTGGCACGGAGTGCAGCCTTGGCACGGAGTGCAGCCTTGACACGGAGTGCAGCCTTCGCAAGGAGTGCAGCCTCCGCACGGAGTGCAGCCCTCGCACGGAGTGCAGCCTTCGCAAGGAGTGCAGCCTCCGCACGGAGTGCAGCCCTCGCACGGAGTGCAGCCTTCGCACGGAGTGCAGCCTTCGCACGGAGTGCAACCTTCGCACGGTGTGCTGCCTGCGCACGGAGTGCTGCCTTTGCACGGAGTGCTGCCTTCGCACGGAGTGCTGCTGTTGCACGGAGTGCAGCCCTCGCACGGAGCGCAGCCATCGCACGGAGTGCAGCCTTCACACGGAGTGGAGACTTCGCAAGGAGTGCAGCCTTTGCACGGAGCGCAGCCTTCGAACGGAGAGCTGCCTTCGCACGGAGAGCTGCCTTCGCACGGAGTGCTGCGTTTGCACGGAGTGCAGCCTTTGCACGGAGTGCAGCCATCGCACGGAGTGCAGCCTTCGCACGGAGTGGAGACTTTGCAAGGAGTGCAGCCTTCGCACGGAGTGCAGGCTTCGCACGGAGTGCAGCCTTCGCACAGAGTGCAGCCTTCGCACAGAGTGCAGCCTTCGCACGGAGTGCAGCCTTCCCACGGAGTGCTGCCTTCGCACGGAGAGCTGCCTTCGCTTGGAGTGCTGCTGTTGCACGGAGTGCAGCCTTTGCACGGAGTGCAGCCATCGCTGAGAGTGCAGCCTTCGCTCGGAGTGGAGACTTCGCAAGGAGTGCAGCCTTCACACGGAGTGCAGCCTTCGCACGTAGTGCAGCCTTCGCACGGAGTGCAGCCTTCGCACAGAGTGCAGCCTTCGCACAGAGTGCAGCCTTCGCACAGAGTGCAGCCTTCGCACAGAGTGCAGTGCTGCTGTTGCACGGAGTGCAGCCTTCGCACGGAGTGCAGCCTTCGCACAGAGTGCAGCCTTCGCACGGAGTGCAGCCTCCGCACGGAGTGCAGCCATCACACGGAGTGCTGCCTTCGCATGGACAGCTGCCTTCGCACGGAGTGCTGCTGTTGCACGGAGTGCAGCCTTCGCACGGAGTGCAGCCATCGCACGGAGTGCAGCCTTCGCACGGAGTGGAGACTTTGCAAGGAGTGCAGCCTTCGCACGGAGTGCAGCCTTTGCACGGACTGCAGCCTTCGCACGGAGTGGAGACTTCGCAAGGAGTGCAGCCTTCGCACGGAGTGCAGCCTTCGCATGGAGTGCTGCTGTTGCACGGAGTGCAGCCATCGCACGGAGTGCAGCCTTCGCAGAGAGTGTAGCCTTCGCACAGAGTGGAGACTTCGCAAGGAGTGCAGTCTTCGCACGGAGTGCAGCCTTGGCACGGAGTGCAGCCTTGGCACGGAGTGCAGCCTTGGCACGGAGTGCAGCCTTGACACGGAGTGCAGCCTTCGCAAGGAGTGCAGCCTCCGCACAGAGTGCAGCCCTCGCACGGAGTGCAGACTTCGCAAGGAGTGCAGCCTCCGCACGGAGTGCAGCCCTCGCACGGAGTGCAGCCTCCGCACGGAGTGCAGCCTTCGCACGGAGTGCAACCTTCGCACGGTGTGCTGCCTGCGCACGGAGTGCTGCCTCCGCACGGAGTGCTGCCTTCGCACGGAGTGCTGCTGTTGCACGGAGTGCAGCCCTCGCACGGAGCGCAGCCATCGCACGGAGTGCAGCCTTCGCACGGAGTGGAGACTTCGCAAGGAGTGCAGCCTTTGCACGGAGCGCAGCCTTCGAACGGAGAGCTGCCTTCGCACGGAGAGCTGCCTTCGCACGGAGTGCTGCGTTTGCACGGAGTGCAGCCTTTGCACGGAGTGCAGCCATCGCACGGAGTGCAGCCTTCGCACGGAGTGGAGACTTTGCAAGGAGTGCAGCCTTCGCACGGAGTGCAGGCTTCGCACGGAGTGCAGCCTTCGCACAGAGTGCAGCCTTCGCACAGAGTGCAGCCTTCGCACGGAGTGCAGCCTTCCCACGGAGTGCTGCCTTCGCACGGAGAGCTGCCTTCGCTTGGAGTGCTGCTGTTGCACGGAGTGCAGCCTTTGCACGGAGTGCAGCCATCGCTGAGAGTGCAGCCTTCGCTCGGAGTGGAGACTTCGCAAGGAGTGCAGCCTTCACACGGAGTGCAGCCTTCGCACGTAGTGCAGCCTTCGCACGGAGTGCAGCCTTCGCACAGAGTGCAGCCTTCGCACAGAGTGCAGCCTTCGCACAGAGTGCAGCCTTCGCACGGAGTGCAGCCTCCGCACGGAGTGCAGCCATCACACGGAGTGCTGCCTTCGCATGGACAGCTGCCTTCGCACGGAGTGCTGCTGTTGCACGGAGTGCAGCCTTCGCACGGAGTGCAGCCATCGCACGGAGTGCAGCCTTCGCACGGAGTGGAGACTTTGCAAGGAGTGCAGCCTTCGCACGGAGTGCAGCCTTTGCACGGACTGCAGCCTTCGCACGGAGTGGAGACTTCGCAAGGAGTGCAGCCTTCGCACGGAGTGCAGCCTTCGCATGGAGTGCTGCTGTTGCACGGAGTGCAGCCATCGCACGGAGTGCAGCCTTCGCAGAGAGTGTAGCCTTCGCACAGAGTGGAGACTTCGCAAGGAGTGCAGTCTTCGCACGGAGTGCAGCCTTGGCACGGAGTGCAGCCTTGGCACGGAGTGCAGCCTTGGCACGGAGTGCAGCCTTGACACGGAGTGCAGCCTTCGCAAGGAGTGCAGCCTCCGCACAGAGTGCAGCCCTCGCACGGAGTGCAGCCTTCGCACGGAGTGCAGCCTTCCCACGGAGTGCTGCCTTCGCACGGAGTGCTGCTGTTGCACGGAGTGCAGCCATCGCACGGATTGTCGCCATCGCATGGAGTGCAGCCTTCGCATGGAGTGGAGACTTCGCAAGGAGTGCAGCCTTCACACGGAGTGCAGCCTTCGCACGGAGTGCAGCCTTCGCGCGGAGTGCAGCCTTCGCACGGAGTGCATTCTTCGCACGGAGTGCAGCCTTCGCGCGGAGTGCTGCTGTTGCACGGAGTGCAGCCATCGCACGGAGTGCAGCCTTCGCACAGAGTGCAGCCTTCGCACAGAGTGGAGACTTCGCAAGGAGTGCAGCCTTCGCACGGAGTGCAGCCTTGGCACGGAATGCAGCCTTGGCACGGAGTGCAGCCTTGGCACGGTGTGCAGCCTTGGCACGGAGTGCTGCCTCCGCACGGAGTGCTGCCTCCGCACTGAGTGCTGCCTTCGCACGGAGTGCTGCTGTTGTTGGAGTACAGCCCTCGCACGGAGTGCAGCCATCGCACGGAGTGCAGCCTTCGCACGGAGTGGAGACTTCGCAAGGAGTGCAGCCTTCGCACGGAGTGCTGCTGTTGCACGGAGTGCAGCCTTCGCACGGAGTGCAGCCTTCGCACAGAGTGCAGCCTTTGCACGGAGTGCAGCCTCCGCACGGAGTGCAGCCTTCACACGGAGTGCTGCCTTTGCATGGAGAGCTGCCTTCGCACGGAGTGCTGCTGTTGCACGGAGTGCAGCCTTCGCACGGAGTGCAGCCATCGCACGGAGTGCAGCCTTCGCACGGAGTGGAGACTTTGCAAGGAGTGCAGCCTTCGCACGGAGTGCAGCCTTTGCACGGACTGCAGCCTTCGCACGGAGTGGAGACTTCGCAAGGAGTGCAGCCTTTGCACGGAGTGCAGCCTTCGCACGGAGTGCTGCTGTTGCACGGAGTGCAGCCATCGCACGGAGTGCAGCCTTCGCAGAGAGTGCAGCCTTCGCACAGAGTGGAGACTTCGCAAGGAGTGCAGTCTTCGCACGGAGTGCAGCCTTGGCACGGAGTGCAGCCTTGGCACGGAGTGCAGCCTTGGCACGGAGTGCAGCCTTGACACGGAGTGCAGCCTTCGCAAGGAGTGCAGCCTCCGCACGGAGTGCAGCCCTCGCACGGAGTGCAGCCTTCGCACGGAGTGCAGCCTTCGCACGGAGTGCAACCTTCGCACGGTGTGCTGCCTGCGCACGGAGTGCTGCCTCCGCACGGAGTGCTGCCTTCGCACGGAGTGCTGCTGTTGCACGGAGTGCAGCCCTCGCACGGAGCGCAGCCATCGCACGGAGTGCAGCCTTCGCACGGAGTGGAGACTTCGCAAGGAGTGCAGCCTTTGCACGGAGCGCAGCCTTCGAACGGAGAGCTGCCTTCGCACGGAGAGCTGCCTTCGCACGGAGTGCTGCGTTTGCACGGAGTGCAGCCTTTGCACGGAGTGCAGCCATCGCACGAAGTGCAGCCTTCGCACGGAGTGGAGACTTTGCAAGGAGTGCAGCCTTCGCACGGAGTGCGGGCTTCGCACGGAGTGCTGCCTTCGCACGGAGAGCTGCCTTCGCTTGGAGTGCTGCTGTTGCACGGAGTGCAGCCTTTGCACGGAATGCAGCCATCGCACGGAGTGCAGCCTTCGCACGGAGTGGAGACTTTGCAAGGAGTGCAGCCTTTGCACGGAGTGCAGCCTTCACACGGAGTGCTGCCTTCGCACGGAGTGCAGCCTTTGCACGGAGTGAAGACTTCGCACGGAGTGCACCCTTCGCACGGAGTGCTGCCTTCGCACGGAGTGCTGCCTTCGCACGGAGTGCTGCTGTTGCACGGAGTGCAGCCATCGCACGGATTGCCGCCATCGCATGGAGTGCAGCCTTCGCATGGAGTGGAGACTTCGCAAGGAGTGCAACCTTCACACGGAGTGCAGCCTTCGCACGGAGTGCAGCCTTCGCGCGGAGTGCAGCCTTCGCACGGAGTGCATCCTTCGCACGGAGTGCAGCCTTCGCACGGAGTGCTGCTGTTGCACGGAGTGCAGCCATCGCACGGAGTGCAGCCTTCGCACAGAGTGCAGCCTTCGCACAGAGTGGAGACTTCGCAAGGAGTGCAGCCTTCGCACGGAGTGCAGCCTTGGCACGGAATGCAGCCTTGGCACGGAGTGCAGCCTTGGCACGGAGTGCAGCCTTGGCACGGAGTGCAGCCTCCGCACGGAGTGCAGCCTCCGCACGGAGTGCAGCCTTCGCACGGAGTGCAGCCTTCGCACGGGGTGCAGCCTTCGCACGGAGTGCAGCCTTCGCACGGAGTGCTGCCTCCGCACGGAGTGCTGCCTCCGCACTGAGTGCTGCCTTCGCACGGAGTGCTGCTGTTGTTGGAGTGCAACCCTCACACGGAGTGCAGCCATCGCACGGAGTGCAGCCTTCGCACGGAGTGGAGACTTCGCAAGGAGTGCAGCCTTCGCACGGAGTGCTGCTGTTGCACGGAGTGCAGCCTTCGCACGGAGTGCAGCCTTCGCACAGAGTGCAGCCTTCGCACGGAGTGCAGCCTCCGCACGGAGTGCAGCCTTCGCACGGAGTGCAGCCTTCGCACGGAGTGCAGCCTTCGCACGGAGTGCAGCCTTCGCACGAAGTGCTGCTGTTGCAAGGAGTGCAGCCTTCACACGGAGTGCAGCCTTCGCACAGAGTGCAGTCTTCGCACGGAGTGCAGCCTTCGCACGGAGTGCAGCCTTCCCACGGAGTGCTGCCTTCACACGGAGTGCTGCCTTCGCACGGAGAGCTGCCTTCGCACGGAGTGCTGCTATTGCACGGAGTGCAGCCATCGCACGGAGTGCAGTCATCGCACGGAGTGCAGCCTTCGCACGGAGTGGCGATTTTGCAAGGAGTGCAGCCTTCGCACGGAGAGCAGCCTTCACACGGAGTGCAGTCTTCGCACGGAGTGCAGCCTTCACATGGAGTGCAGCCTTCGCACGGAGTGCAGCCTTCGCACGGAGTGCTGCCTTCGCACGGAGTGGTGCCTTTGCACGGAGTGCTGCTGTTGCACGGAGTGCAGCCTTCGCACGGATTGCCGCCATCGCACGGAGTGGAGACTTCGCAAGCAGTGCAGCCTTCGCACGGAGTGCAGCCTTCGCACGGAGTGCAGCCTTCGCACGGAGTGCAGCCTTCGCACGGAGTGCAGCCTTGGCACGGAGTGCAGCCTTCGCTCGGAGTGCAGCCTTCGCAAGGAGTGCAGCCTTCGCACGGAGTGCAGCCTTCGCACGGAGTGCAGCCTTCGCACGGAGTGCAGCCTTCGCACGGAGTGCAGCCTTCACACGGAGTGCAGCCTTCGCACGGTGTGAAGCCATCGCACGGAGTGCTGCCTTCGCACGGAGTGCTGCCTCCGCACGGAGTGCTGCCTTCGCACAGAGTGCTGCTGTTGTCGGAGTGCAGCCCTCGCACGGAGTGCAGCCATCGCACGAAGTGCAGCCTTCGCACGGAGTGGAGACTTCGTAAGGAGTGCAGCCTTCGCACGGAGTACAGCCATCGCAAGGAGTGCAGCCTCCGCACGGAGTGCAGCCTCCGCACGGAGTGCAGCCTTCGCACGGAGTGCAGCCTTTGCACGGAGTGCAGCCTTCACACGGAGTGCTCCGTTCGCACGGAGTGCTGCTTTCGCACGGAGTATGCCTTCGCACTGAGTGCTGCTGTTGCACGATGTGCAGCCTTCACACGGAGTGCAGCCATCGCACGGAGTGGAGACCTCGCAAGGAGTGCAGCCTTCGCACGGAGTGCAGCCTTCGCACGAAAAACAGCGTTCGCATGGAGTGCAACCTTCGCATGGAGTGCAGCCTTCGCACGGAGTGCAGCCTTCGCACAGAGTGCAGCCTTCGCAGGGACTGCTGCCCTGCACGGAATGCTGCTGTTCCACGGAGTGCAGCCCTCGCACAGAGTGCAGCCCTCGCACGGAGTGCAGCCATCGCACGGAGTGCAGCCTTCGCACTGAGTGCAGCCTTTGCACGGAGTTCAGCCTTCGCACGGAGTGCAGCTTTCGCACGGTGTGCAGCCTTCGCACGGAGTGCTGCCTTCGCACGGAGTGCTGCCTGCGCACGGAATGCTGCTGTTGCACAGTGTGCAGCGTTCGCCCGGAGTCCATCCATCGCACGGAGTGCAGCCTTCGTACGGAGTGGATACTTCGCAAGGAGTGCAGCGTTCGCACGGAGTGCAGACTTCGCGCACGGAGTGCAGCCTTCGCACGGAGTGCAGCTTTCGCACGGAGTGCAGCCTTCACACGGTGTGCAGCCTTCGCACGGCATGCAGCCTTCACAATGAGTGCAGCCTCCGCAATGAGTGCAGCCTCCACGTGGATTGCAGCCTCCACATTGAGTGCAGCCTCCATATGGGGTGCAGTCTCTGCATGGAGTGCAGTCTATGCATGGAGTGCAGTCTCAGCATGGAGTGCAGCCACCACTGGGAGTACACCCTTCACAGGGAGAGCAGCCTTTGCATGCAGTGCAGCAGTTTTCGCACAGAGTTCAGCCCTCGAACACAGTGTAGCCTTCGCACGGAGTGCAGAATTCGCACGGAGTGCAGCCTTCGCACGGAGAGCAGCCTTCGCACGGAGTGCAGCCTTCGCACGGAGTGCAGCCTTCGCACGGAGTGCAGCCTTCGCACGGAGTGCTGCCTTAGCACGGAGTGAAGACTTCGCAAGGACTGCAGCGTTCGCACGAAGTGCAGCCTTCGCACGGAGTGCAGCCTTCGAACGGAGTGCAGCCTTCGCACGGAGTGCAGCCTTCGCCCGGAGTGCAGCCTTCACATGGAGTGCTGCCTTCGCACGGCGTGCTGCCTTCGCACGGAGTGCTGCTGTTGCACGGAGTGCAGCCTTCGCACGGAGTGCAGCCATCGCACCGAGTGCTGCCTTCGCACAGAGTGGAGACTTCGCAAGGACTGCAGCGTTCGCACGGAGTGCAACCTTCGCACGGAGTGCAGCCTTCGCACGGAGTGCAGCCTTCGCACGGAGTGTAGCCTTCGCACGGACTGCAGCCTTCGTACGGAGTGCAGTCTTTGCACGGAGTGCTGCCTTTGCACGGAGTGCAGGTTTCACAATGAGTGCAGCCTTCAAAATGAGTGCAGCCTCCGCAAGGAGTGCAGCCTCCGCATGGAGTGCAGCCCCCTCATGGAGTGCAGTCTCCGCATGGAGTGCAGTCTCTGCATGGAGTGCAGTCTCTGCATGGAGTGCAGCCTCCACTGGGAGTTCACCCTTCACAGGGAGAGCAGCGTTTGCATGCAATGCAGCAGTTTTCGCACAGTGTGCAGCCCTCGAACACAGTGCACCATCGCACGGAGTGCAGCCATCGCGCAGAGTGCAGCCTTCGCACGGATTGCAGCCTTCGCACGGAGTGCAGCCTTCGCACGGAGTGCAGCCTTCGCACAGAGTGGACCCTTCGCACGGAGTGCAGCCTTCGCATGGAGTGCAGCCTTAGTACGGAGTGCAACCTTCGCACGGAGTGCAGCCTTCGCACGGAGTGCAGCCTTCACACGGAGTGCAGCCTTCGCACGGAGTGCAGCCTTCGCACGGAGTGCAGCCTTCGCACGGAGTGCAGCCAACGCACGGCGTGCAGCCTTCGCACGTAGTGCAGCCTTCGCACGGAGTGCAGCCTTCGCACGGAGTGCAGCCTTAGTACGGAGTGCAACCTTCGCACGGAGTGCAGCCTTCGCACGGAGTGCAGCCTTCGTACGGAGTGCAGCCTTCGCACAGAGTGCAGCCTTCGCACGGAGTGCAGCCTTCGCACAGAGCGCAGCCTTCGCACGGAGTGCAGCCTTCGCACGGAGTGCAGTCTTCGCACGGAGTGCACCCTTGGCACGGAGTGCAGCCTTCGCACGGAGTGTAGCCTGCGCACGGAGTGCAGCCTTCGGACACAGTGCAGCATTCGCACGGAGTACTGCTGTTGCACGGAGTGCAGCCCTCGCACGGAGTGCAGCCATCGCACGGAGTGCAGCCTTCGTACGGAGTGGATACTTCGCACGGAGTGGAGATTTCGCAAGGAGTGCAGCCTTCGCACAGAGTTCAGCCCTCGAACACAGTGCAGCC
This sequence comes from Schistocerca nitens, assembly GCF_023898315.1. Taxonomy (NCBI): domain Eukaryota; kingdom Metazoa; phylum Arthropoda; class Insecta; order Orthoptera; family Acrididae; genus Schistocerca; species Schistocerca nitens. The sequence continues at coordinate 233,226 of NW_026045990.1, read as the reverse complement.
TTCGCACGGAGTGCAGAATTCGCACGGAGTGCAGACTTCGCACGGAGTGCAGCCTTCGCTCGGAGTGCAGCCTTCGCACGGAGTGCAGCCTTCGCACGGAGTGCAGCCTTAGCACGGAGTGGAGACTTCGCAAGGACTGCAGCGTTCGCACGGAGTGCAGCCTTCGCACGGAGTGCAGCCTTCGCACGGAGTGCAGCCATCGCTCGGAGTGGAGACTTTGCAAGGAGTGCAGCCTTCGCACAGAGTGCTGCCTTCGCACGGAGTGCTGCCTTCGCATGGAGTGCAGCCTTCGCACGGAGTGCAGCCTTCGCACGGAGTGCAGCCTTCGCACGGAGTGCAGCCTTCGCACGGAGTGCAGCCTTCGCAGGGAGTGGAGACTTCGCAAGGAGTGCAGCCTTCACACGGAGTGCAGCCTTCGCACGGAGTGCAGCCTTCGCACGGAGTGCAGCCTTCGCACGGAGTGCAGCCTTGGCCAGAGTGCAGCCTTGGCACGGAGTGCAGCCTTGGCACGGAGTGCAGCCTTCGCGCGGAGTGCAGCCTGCGCACGGAGTGCAGCCTTCGGACACAGTGCAGCGTTCGCACGGAGTGCTGCTGTTGCACGGAGTGCAGCCCTCGCACGGAGTGCTGCCTTCGCACGGAGTGCTGCCTGCGCATGGAGTGCTGCTGTTGCACGGTGCAGCTTTCGCACGGTGTGCAGCCTTCGCACGGAGTCCATCCATCGCACGGAGTGCAGCCTTCGTACGGAGTGGATACTTCGCACGGAGTGCAAACTTCGCGCACGGAGTGCAGCCTTCGCACGGAGTGCAGCCTTCGGACACAGTGCAGCCTTCGCACAAAGTGCTGCTGTTGCACGGAATGCAGCCCTCGCACGGAGTGCAGCCATCACACGGAGTGCAGCCTTCGCACGGAGTGGAGACTTCACAAGGAGTGCAGCCTTGGCACGGAGTGCAGCCTTCGCACGGAGTGCTGCTGTTGCACGGAGTGCAGCCTTCGCACGGAGTGCAGCCTTCGCACGGAGTGCAGACTTCGCACAGAGTGCAGCCTTCACAACGAGAGCTGCCTTCGCACGGAGAGCTGCCTTCACACGGAGTGCTGCTGTTGCACGGAGTGCAGCCTTTGCACGGAGTGCAGCCATCGCACGGAGTGCAGCCTTCGCACGAAGTGGAGACTTTGCAAGGAGAGCAGCCTTCGGACGGAGTGCAGACTTCGCACGGAATGCAGCCTTCGCACAGAGTGCAGCCTTCGCACAGAGTGCACCCTTCGCACAGAGTGCAGCCCTCGCACGGAGTGCAGCCTTCCCACTGAGTGCTGCGTTCGCACGGAGAGCTGCCTTCGCATGGAGTGCTGCTGTTGCACAGAGTGCAGCCTTCGCACGGAGTGCAGCCATCGCACGGAGTGCAGCCTTCGCACGGAGTGGAGACTTTGCAAGGAGTGCAGCTTTCGCACGGAGTGCAGCCTTCACACAGAGTGCTGCCTTCGCACGGAGTGCAGCCTTTGCACGGAGTGAAGACTTCGCATGGAGTGCAGCCTTCGCACGGAGTGCTGCCTTCGCACGGAGTGCTGCCTTCGCACGGAGTGCTGCTCCTGCACGGAGTGCAGCCTTCGCACGGATTGCCGCCATCGCACGGAGTGCAGCCTTCGCACGGAGTGGACCCTTCGCAAGGAGTGCAGCCTTCGCACGGAGTGTAGCCTTCGCACGGAGTGCAGCCTTCGCACGGAGTGCAGCTTTCACACGGAGTGCAGCCTTCGCACGGAGTGCAGCCTTCGCACGGAGTGCAGTCTTCGCATGGAGTGCAGCCTTCGCACGGAGTGCTGCTTTCGCACGGAGTGCTAACTTCGCACGGAATGCTGCTGTTGCACAGAGTGCAGCCTGTGCACGGAGTGCAACCATCGCACAGACTGCAGCCTTCGCACGGAGTGGAGACTTCGCAAGGAGTGAGCCTTCGCACGGAGTGCAGCTTTCGCACGGAGTGCTGCTGTTGCACGGAGTGCAGCCATCGCACGGAGTGCAGCCTTCGCACAGAGTGCAGCCTTCGCACAGAGTGGAGACTTCGCAAGGAGTGCAGCCTTCGCACGGAGTGCAGCCTTGGCACGGAGTGCAGCCTTGGCACGGAGTGCAGCCTTGGCACGGAGTGCAGCCTTGGCACGGAGTGCAGCCTTCGCAAGGAGTGCAGCCTCCGCACAGAGTGCAGCCTTCGCACGGAGTGCAGCCTTCGCACGGAGTGCTGCTGTTGCACGGAGTGCAGCCTTCGCACGGGGTACAGCCTTCGCACAGAGTGCAGCCTTCGCATGGAGTGCAGCCTTCGCACGGAGTGCAGCCTTCCCACGGAGTGCTGCCTTAACACGGAGTGCTGCCTTCGCATGGAGAGCTGCCTTCGCACGGAGTGCTGCTGTTGCACGGAGTGCAGCCTTTGCACGGAGTGCAGCCATCGCACGGAGTGCAGCCTTCGCTCGGAGTGGAGACTTTGCAAGGAGTGCAGCATTCACACGGGGTGCAGCCTTTCCACGGACTGCAGCCTTCGCACGGAGTGGAGACTTCGCAAGGAGTGCAGCCTTCGCACGGAGTGCAGCCTTCGCACGGAGTGCTGCTGTTGCACGGAGTGCAGCCATCGCACGGAGTGCAGCCTTCGCAGAGAGTGCAGCCTTCGCATAGACTGGAGACTTCGCAAGGAGTGTAGTCTTCGCACGGAGTGCAGCCTTGGCACGGAGTGCAGCCTTGGCACGGAGTGCAGCCTTGGCACGGAGTGCAGCCTTGACACGGAGTGCAGCCTTCGCAAGGAGTGCAGCCTCCGCACGGAGTGCAGCCCTCGCACGGAGTGCAGCCTTCGCACGGAGTGCAGCCTTCGCACGGAGTGCTGCCTTCGCACGGAGTGCTGCCTTCGCACGGAGTGCTGCTCCTGCACGGAGTGCAGCCTTCGCACGGATTGCCGCCATCGCACGGAGTGCAGCCTTCGCACGGAGTGGACCCTTCGCAAGGAGTGCAGCCTTTGCACGGAGTGTAGCCTTCGCACGGAGTGCAGCCTTCGCACGGAGTGCAGCTTTCACACGGAGTGCAGCCTTCGCACGGAGTGCAGCCTTCGCACGGAGTGCAGTCTTCGCATGGAGTGCAGCCTTCGCACGGAGTGCTGCTTTCGCACGGAGTGCTAACTTCGCACGGAATGCTGCTGTTGCACAGAGTGCAGCCTGTGCATGGAGTGCAGCCATCGCACGGACTGCAGCCTTCGCACGGAGTGGAGACTTCGCAAGGAGTGCAGCCTTCACACGGAGTGCAGCCTTTGCACGGACTGCAGCCTTCGCACGGAGTGGAGACTTCGCAAGGAGTGCAGCCTTCGCACGGAGTGCAGCCTTCGCACGGAGTGCTGCTGTTTCACGGAGTGCAGCCATCGCACGGAGTGCAGCCTTCGCAGAGAGTGCAGCCTTCGCACAGAGTGGAGACTTCGTAAGGAGTGCAGTCTTCGCACGGAGTGCAGCCTTGGCACGGAGTGCAGCCTTGGCATGGAGAGCCGCCTTGGCACGGAGTGCAGCCTTGACACGGAGTGCAGCCTTCGCAAGCAGTGCAGCCTCCGCACGGAGTGCAGCCCTCGCACGGAGTGCAGCCTTCGCACGGAGTGCAGCCTTCGCACGGAGTGCAACCTTCACACGGAGTGCTGCCTGCGCACGGAGTGCTGCCTCCGCACGGAGTGCTGCCTTCGCACGGAGTGCTGCTGTTGCCCGGAGTGCAGCCCTCGCACGGAGTGCAGCCATCGCACGGAGTGCTGCCTTCGCACGGAGTGGAGACTTCGCAAGGAGTGCAGCCTTTGCACGGAGCGCAGCCTTCGAACGGAGAGCTGCTACGCACGGAGAGCTGCCTTCGCACGGAGTGCTGCGGTTGCACGGAGCGCAGCCTTTGCACGGAGTGCAGCCATCGCACGGAGTGCAGCCTTCGCACGGAGTGGAGACTTTGCAAGGAGTGCAGCCTTCGCACGGAGTGCAGCCTTCGCACGGAGTTCAGCATTCGCACGGAGTGCAGCCTTCGCACGGAGTGCTGCTGTTGCACGGAGTGCAGCCATCGCACGGTGTGCAGCCTTCGCACGGAGTGCAGCCTTCGCACGGAGTGCAGCCATCGCACGGAGTGCAGCCTTCGCACGGAGTGGAGACTTCGCAAGGAGTGCAGCCTTCGCACGGAGTGCAGCCTTCGCACGGAGTGCTGCTGTTGCACGGAGTGCAGCCATCGCACAGTGTGCAGCCTTCGCACAGAGTGCAGCCTTCGCACGGAGTGCAGCCTTCGCATGGAGTGCAGCCTTCGCACGGAGTGCTGCCTCCACACGGAGTGCTGCCTCCGCACTGAGTGCTGCCTTCGCACGGAGTGCTGCTGTTGTTGGAGTGCAGCCCTCGCACGGAGTGCAGCCATCGCACGGAGTGCAGCCTTCGCACGGAGTGGAGACTTCGCAAGGAGTGCAGCCTTCGCACGGAGTGCAGCCTTCGCACGGAGTTCAGCATTCGCACGGAGTGCAGCCTTCGCATGGAGTGCAGCCTTCGCACGGAGTGCAGCCTTCGCACGGAGTGCAGCCTTCACAATGAGTGCAGCCTTCACAATGATTGCAGCCTCCGCAGGGAGTGCAGCCTCCACATGGAATGCAGCCTCCACATGGAATGCAGCCTCCACATGGAATGCAGCCTCCACATGGAGTGCAGTCTCTGCATGGAGTGCAGTCTCTGCATGGAGTGCAGTCTCTGCATGGAGTGCAGTCTCTGCATGGAGTGCAGCCTCCACTGGGCTACACCCTTCACAGGGAGAGCAGCCTTTGCATGCAGTGCAGCAGTTTTCGCACAGAGTGCAGCCCTCGAACACAGTGCAGCCTTCGCACGGAGTGCAGCCTTCGCACGGAGTGCAGCCTTCGCACGGAGTGCAGCCTTCGCACGGAGTGCAGCTTTCGCACGGAGTGCAGCCTTCGCACGGAGTGCAGCCTTCGCACGGAGTGCAGCCTTCGCACGGAGTGCAGCCTTCACACAGAGTGCAGCCTTCGCACGGAGTGCAGCCTTCGCACAGAGCGCAGCCTTCGCACGGAGTGCAGCCTTCGCACGGAGTGCAGTCTTCGCACGGAGTGCTGCCTTCGCACGGAGTGCTGCCTTCGCACCGAGTGCTGCCTTCGCACCGAGTGCTGCCTTCGCACGGAGTGCTGCCTTCGCACGGAGTGCAGCCTTCGCACGGAGTGCAGCCTTCGCACAGAGTGCAGCCTTCGCAGGGAGTGGAGACTTCGCAAGGAGTGCAGCCTTCGCACGGAGTGCAGCCTTCGCACGGAGTTCAGCCTTCGCACGGAGTGCAGCCTTCGCACGGAGTGCAGCCTTGGCCGGAGTGCAGCCCTCGCATGGAGTGCAGCCATTGCACGGAGTGCAGCCTTCGCACGGAGTGGAGACTTCGCAAGGAGTGCAGCTTTCGCACGGAGTGCAGACTTCGCACAGAGTGCAGCCTTCGCACGGAGAGCTGCCTTCGCACGGAGAGCTGCCTTCGCACGGAGTGCTGCTGTTGCACGGTGTGCAGCCTTTGCACCGAGTGCAGCCATCGCACGGAGTGGAGACTTTGCAAGGAGTGCAGCCTTCCCACGGAGTGCTGCGTTCGCACGGAGTGGAGACTTTGCAAGGAGTGCAGCCTTCGCATGGAGTGCAGCCTTCACACGGAGTGCTGCCTTCGCACAGAGTGGAGACTTTGCAAGGAATGCAGCCTTCGCACGGAGTGCAGCCTTCACACGGAGTGCTGCCTTTGCACGGAGTGCAGCCTTTGCACGGAGTGAAGACTTCGCAAGGAGTGCAGCCTTCGCACGGAGTGCAGCCTTTGCACGGAGTGCAGCCATCGCACGGAGTGCAGCCTTCGCACAGAGTGGAGACTTTGCAAGGAATGCAGCCTTCGCACGGAGTGCAGCCTTCACACGGAGTGCTGCCTTTGCACGGAGTGCAGCCTTTGCACGGAGTGAAGACTTCGCAAGGAGTGCAGCTTTCGCACGGAGTGCAGCCATCGCACGGAGTGCAGCCTTCGCACGGAGTAGAGACTTTGCAAGGAGTGCAGCCTTCGCACGGAGTGCAGCCTTCACACGGAGTGCTGCCTTCGCACGGAGTGCAGCCTTTGCACGGAGTGAAGACTTCGCACGGAGTGAAGCCTTAGCAAGGGGTGCTGCCTTCGCACGGAGTGCTGCCTTCGCACGGAGTGCTGCTTTTGCACGGAGTGCAGCCTTCGCACGGATTGCCGCCATCGCACGGAGTGCAGCCTTCGCACGGAGTGGAGACTTTGCAAGGAGTGCAGCCTTCGCAGAGAGTGTAGTCTTCGCACGGAGTGCAGCCTTCGCACAGAGTGCAGCCTTCGCACGGAGTGCAGCCTTCGCACGGAGTGCAGCCTTCGCACGGAGTGCAGTCTTCGCATGGAGTGCAGCCTTCGCATGGAGTGCAGCCTTCGCACGGAGTGCTGCTTTCGCACAGAGTGCTAACTTTGCATGGAATGCTACTGTTGCACAGAGTGCAGCCTTTGCAGGGAGTGCAGCCATCGCATGGACTGCAGCCTTCGCACGGAGTGGAGACTTCGCAAGGAGTGAGCCTTCGCACAGAGTGCAGCCTTCGCACGGAGTGCTGCTGTTGCACGGAGTGCAGCCATCGCACGGAGTGCAGCCTTCGCACAGAGTGCAGCCTTCGCACAGAGTGGAGACTTCGCAAGGAGTGCAGCCTTGGCACGGAGTGCTGCTGTTGCATGGAGTGCAGCCTTCGCACGGAGTACAGCCTTCACACAGAGTGCTGCCTTCGCTTGGAGTGCGGCCTTTGCACGGAGTGCAGCCTTCCCACGGAGTGCTGCCTTCACACGGAGTGCTGCCTTCGCATGGAGAGCTGCCTTCGCACGGAGTGCTGCTGTTGCACGGAGTGCAGCCTTCGCATGGAGTGCAGCCATCGCACGGAGTGCAGCCTTCGCACGGGGTGGAGACTTTGCAAAGGGTGCAGCCTTCGCACGGAGTGCAGCCTTTGCACAGACTGCAGCCTTCGCACGGAGTGGAGACTTCGCAAGGAGTGCAGCCTTCCCACGGTGTGCAGCCTTCGCACGGAGTGCTGCTGTTGCACGGAGTGCAGCCATCGCACGGAGTGCAGCCTTCGCAGAGAGTGCAGCCTTCGCACAGAGTAGAGACTTCGCAAGGAGTGCAGTCTTCGCACGGAGTGCAGCCTTGGCACGGAGTGCAGCCTTGGCACGGAGTGCAGCCTTGGCACGGAGTGCAGCCTTGACATGGAGTGCAGCCTTCGCAAGGAGTGCAGCCTCCGCACGGAGTGCAGCCCTCGCACGGAGTGCAGCCTTCGCACGGAGTGCAGCCTTCGCATGGAGTGCAACCTTCGCACGGTGTGCTGCCTGCGCACGGAGTGCTGCCTCCGCACGGAGTGCTGCCTTCGCACGGAGTGCTGCTGTTGCATGGAGTGCAGCCCTCGCACGGAGCGCAGCCATCGCACGGAGGGCAGCCTTCGCACGGAGTGGAGACTTCGCAAGGAGTGCAGCCTTTGCACGGAGCGCAGCCTTCGAACGGAGAGCTGCCTTCGCACGGAGAGCTGCCTTCGCACGGAGTGCTGCGTTTGCAGGGAGTGCAGCCTTTGCACGGAGTGCAGCCATCGCACGGAGTGCAGCCTTCGCACGGAGTGGAGACTTTGCAAGGAGTGCAGCCTTCGCACGGAGTGCAGGCTTCGCACGGAGTGCAGCCTTCGCACAGAGTGCAGCCTTCGCACAGAGTGCAGCCTTCGCACAGAGTGCAGCCTTCGCACGGAGTGCAGCCTTCCCACGGAGTGCTGCCTTCGCACGGAGAGCTGCCTTCGCTTGGAGTGCTGCTGTTGAACGGAGCGCAGCCTTTGCACGGAGTGCAGCCATCGCACAGAGTGCAGCCTTCGCTCGGAGTGGAGACTTCGCAAGGAGTGCAGCCTTCACACGGAGTGCAGCCTTCGCACGTAGTGCAGCCTTCGCACGGAGTGCAGCCTTCGCACAGAGTGCAGCCTTCGCACAGAGTGCAGCCTTCGCACAGAGTGCAGCCTTCGCACGGAGTGCAGTGCTGCTGTTGCACGGAGTGCAGCCTTCGCACGGAGTGCAGCCTTCGCACAGAGTGCAGCCTTCGCACGGAGTGCAGCCTCCGCACGGAGTGCAGCCATCACACGGAGTGCTGCCTTCGCATGGACAGCTGCCTTCGCACGGAGTGCTGCTGTTGCACAGAGTGCAGCCTTCGCACGGAGTGCAGCCATCGCACAGAGTGCAGCCTTCGCACGGAGTGGAGACTTTGCAAGGAGTGCAGCCTTCGCACGGAGTGCAGCCTTTGCACGGACTGCAGCCTTCGCACGGAGTGGAGACTTCGCAAGGAGTGCAGCCTTCGCACGGAGTGCAGCCTTCGCATGGAGTGCTGCTGTTGCACGGAGTGCAGCCATCGCACGGAGTGCAGCCTTCGCAGAGAGTGCAGCCTTCGCACAGAGTGGAGACTTCGCAAGGAGTGCAGTCTTCGCACGGAGTGCAGCCTTGGCACGGAGTGCAGCCTTGGCACGGAGTGCAGCCTTGGCACGGAGTGCAGCCTTGACACGGAGTGCAGCCTTCGCAAGGAGTGCAGCCTCCGCACGGAGTGCAGCCCTCGCACGGAGTGCAGCCTTCGCAAGGAGTGCAGCCTCCGCACGGAGTGCAGCCCTCGCACGGAGTGCAGCCTTCGCACGGAGTGCAGCCTTCGCACGGAGTGCAACCTTCGCACGGTGTGCTGCCTGCGCACGGAGTGCTGCCTTTGCACGGAGTGCTGCCTTCGCACGGAGTGCTGCTGTTGCACGGAGTGCAGCCCTCGCACGGAGCGCAGCCATCGCACGGAGTGCAGCCTTCGCACGGAGTGGAGACTTCGCAAGGAGTGCAGCCTTTGCACGGAGCGCAGCCTTCGAACGGAGAGCTGCCTTCGCACGGAGAGCTGCCTTCGCACGGAGTGCTGCGTTTGCACGGAGTGCAGCCTTTGCACGGAGTGCAGCCATCACACGGAGTGCAGCCTTCGCACGGAGTGGAGACTTTGCAAGGAGTGCAGCCTTCGCACGGAGTGCAGGCTTCGCACGGAGTGCAGCCTTCGCACAGAGTGCAGCCTTCGCACAGAGTGCAGCCTTCGCACGGAGTGCAGCCTTCCCACGGAGTGCTGCCTTCGCACGGAGAGCTGCCTTCGCTTGGAGTGCTGCTGTTGCACGGAGTGCAGCCTTTGCACGGAGTGCAGCCATCGCTGAGAGTGCAGCCTTCGCTCGGAGTGGAGACTTCGCAAGGAGTGCAGCCTTCACACGGAGTGCAGCCTTCGCACGTAGTGCAGCCTTCGCACGGAGTGCAGCCTTCGCACAGAGTGCAGCCTTCGCACAGAGTGCAGCCTTCGCACAGAGTGCAGCCTTCGCACAGAGTGCAGTGCTGCTGTTGCACGGAGTGCAGCCTTCGCACGGAGTGCAGCCTTCGCACAGAGTGCAGCCTTCGCACGGAGTGCAGCCCCCGCACGGAGTGCAGCCATCACACGGAGTGCTGCCTTCGCATGGACAGCTGCCTTCGCACGGAGTGCTGCTGTTGCACGGAGTGCAGCCTTCGCACGGAGTGCAGCCATCGCACGGAGTGCAGCCTTCGCACGGAGTGGAGACTTTGCAAGGAGTGCAGCCTTCGCACGGAGTGCAGCCTTTGCACGGACTGCAGCCTTCGCACGGAGTGGAGACTTCGCAAGGAGTGCAGCCTTCGCACGGAGTGCAGCCTTCGCATGGAGTGCTGCTGTTGCACGGAGTGCAGCCATCGCACGGAGTGCAGCCTTCGCAGAGAGTGTAGCCTTCGCACAGAGTGGAGACTTCGCAAGGAGTGCAGTCTTCGCACGGAGTGCAGCCTTGGCACGGAGTGCAGCCTTGGCACGGAGTGCAGCCTTGGCACGGAGTGCAGCCTTGACACGGAGTGCAGCCTTCGCAAGGAGTGCAGCCTCCGCACAGAGTGCAGCCCTCGCACGGAGTGCAGACTTCGCAAGGAGTGCAGCCTCCGCACGGAGTGCAGCCCTCGCACGGAGTGCAGCCTCCGCACGGAGTGCAGCCTTCGCACGGAGTGCAACCTTCGCACGGTGTGCTGCCTGCGCACGGAGTGCTGCCTCCGCACGGAGTGCTGCCTTCGCACGGAGTGCTGCTGTTGCACGGAGTGCAGCCCTCGCACGGAGCGCAGCCATCGCACGGAGTGCAGCCTTCGCACGGAGTGGAGACTTCGCAAGGAGTGCAGCCTTTGCACGGAGCGCAGCCTTCGAACGGAGAGCTGCCTTCGCACGGAGAGCTGCCTTCGCACGGAGTGCTGCGTTTGCACGGAGTGCAGCCTTTGCACGGAGTGCAGCCATCGCACGGAGTGCAGCCTTCGCACGGAGTGGAGACTTTGCAAGGAGTGCAGCCTTCGCACGGAGTGCAGGCTTCGCACGGAGTGCAGCCTTCGCACAGAGTGCAGCCTTCGCACAGAGTGCAGCCTTCGCACGGAGTGCAGCCTTCCCACGGAGTGCTGCCTTCGCACGGAGAGCTGCCTTCGCTTGGAGTGCTGCTGTTGCACGGAGTGCAGCCTTTCCACGGAGTGCAGCCATCGCTGAGAGTGCAGCCTTCGCTCGGAGTGGAGACTTCGCAAGGAGTGCAGCCTTCACACGGAGTGCAGCCTTCGCACGTAGTGCAGCCTTCGCACGGAGTGCAGCCTTCGCACAGAGTGCAGCCTTCGCACAGAGTGCAGCCTTCGCACAGAGTGCAGCCTTCGCACAGAGTGCAGTGCTGCTGTTGCACGGAGTGCAGCCTTCGCACGGAGTGCAGCCTTCGCACAGAGTGCAGCCTTCGCACGGAGTGCAGCCTCCGCACGGAGTGCAGCCATCACACGGAGTGCTGCCTTCGCATGGACAGCTGCCTTCGCACGGAGTGCTGCTGTTGCACGGAGTGCAGCCTTCGCACGGAGTGCAGCCATCGCACGGAGTGCAGCCTTCGCACGGAGTGGAGACTTTGCAAGGAGTGCAGCCTTCGCACGGAGTGCAGCCTTTGCACGGACTGCAGCCTTCGCACGGAGTGGAGACTTCGCAAGGAGTGAGCCTTCGCACAGAGTGCAGCCTTCGCACGGAGTGCTGCTGTTGCACGGAGTGCAGCCATCGCACGGAGTGCAGCCTTCGCACAGAGTGCAGCCTTCGCACAGAGTGGAGACTTCGCAAGGAGTGCAGCCTTGGCACGGAGTGCTGCTGTTGCACGGAGTGCAGCCTTCGCACGGAGTACAGCCTTCACACAGAGTGCTGCCTTCGCTTGGAGTGCGGCCTTTGCACGGAGTGCAGCCTTCCCACGGAGTGCTGCCTTCACACGGAGTGCTGCCTTCGCATGGAGAGCTGCCTTCGCACGGAGTGCTGCTGTTGCACGGAGTGCAGCCTTCGCATGGAGTGCAGCCATCGCACGGAGTGCAGCCTTCGCACGGGGTGGAGACTTTGCAAAGGGTGCAGCCTTCGCACGGAGTGCAGCCTTTGCACAGACTGCAGCCTTCGCACGGAGTGGAGACTTCGCAAGGAGTGCAGCCTTCCCACGGTGTGCAGCCTTCGCACGGAGTGCTGCTGTTGCACGGAGTGCAGCCATCGCACGGAGTGCAGCCTTCGCAGAGAGTGCAGCCTTCGCACAGAGTAGAGACTTCGCAAGGAGTGCAGTCTTCGCACGGAGTGCAGCCTTGGCACGGAGTGCAGCCTTGGCACGGAGTGCAGCCTTGGCACGGAGTGCAGCCTTGACATGGAGTGCAGCCTTCGCAAGGAGTGCAGCCTCCGCACGGAGTGCAGCCCTCGCACGGAGTGCAGCCTTCGCACGGAGTGCAGCCTTCGCATGGAGTGCAACCTTCGCACGGTGTGCTGCCTGCGCACGGAGTGCTGCCTCCGCACGGAGTGCTGCCTTCGCACGGAGTGCTGCTGTTGCATGGAGTGCAGCCCTCGCACGGAGCGCAGCCATCGCACGGAGGGCAGCCTTCGCACGGAGTGGAGACTTCGCAAGGAGTGCAGCCTTTGCACGGAGCGCAGCCTTCGAACGGAGAGCTGCCTTCGCACGGAGAGCTGCCTTCGCACGGAGTGCTGCGTTTGCAGGGAGTGCAGCCTTTGCACGGAGTGCAGCCATCGCACGGAGTGCAGCCTTCGCACGGAGTGGAGACTTTGCAAGGAGTGCAGCCTTCGCACGGAGTGCAGGCTTCGCACGGAGTGCAGCCTTCGCACAGAGTGCAGCCTTCGCACAGAGTGCAGCCTTCGCACAGAGTGCAGCCTTCGCACGGAGTGCAGCCTTCCCACGGAGTGCTGCCTTCGCACGGAGAGCTGCCTTCGCTTGGAGTGCTGCTGTTGAACGGAGTGCAGCCTTTGCACGGAGTGCAGCCATCGCACAGAGTGCAGCCTTCGCTCGGAGTGGAGACTTCGCAAGGAGTGCAGCCTTCACACGGAGTGCAGCCTTCGCACGTAGTGCAGCCTTCGCACGGAGTGCAGCCTTCGCACGGAGTGGAGACTTTGCAAGGAGTGCAGCCTTCGCACGGAGTGCAGCCTTTGCACGGACTGCAGCCTTCGCACGGAGTGGAGACTTCGCAAGGAGTGCAGCCTTCGCACGGAGTGCAGCCATCGCACAGAGTGCAGCCTTCGCACGGAGTGGAGACTTTGCAAGGAGTGCAGCCTTCGCACGGAGTGCAGCCTTTGCACGGACTGCAGCCTTCGCACGGAGTGGAGACTTCGCAAGGAGTGCAGCCTTCGCACGGAGTGCAGCCTTCGCATGGAGTGCTGCTGTTGCACGGAGTGCAGCCATCGCACGGAGTGCAGCCTTCGCAGAGAGTGCAGCCTTCGCACAGAGTGGAGACTTCGCAAGGAGTGCAGTCTTCGCACGGAGTGCAGCCTTGGCACGGAGTGCAGCCTTGGCACGGAGTGCAGCCTTGGCACGGAGTGCAGCCTTGACACGGAGTGCAGCCTTCGCAAGGAGTGCAGCCTCCGCACGGAGTGCAGCCCTCGCACGGAGTGCAGCCTTCGCAAGGAGTGCAGCCTCCGCACGGAGTGCAGCCCTCGCACGGAGTGCAGCCTTCGCACGGAGTGCAGCCTTCGCACGGAGTGCAACCTTCGCACGGTGTGCTGCCTGCGCACGGAGTGCTGCCTTTGCACGGAGTGCTGCCTTCGCACGGAGTGCTGCTGTTGCACGGAGTGCAGCCCTCGCACGGAGCGCAGCCATCGCACGGAGTGCAGCCTTTGCACGGAGTGGAGACTTCGCAAGGAGTGCAGCCTTTGCACGGAGCGCAGCCTTCGAACGGAGAGCTGCCTTCGCACGGAGAGCTGCCTTCGCACGGAGTGCTGCGTTTGCACGGAGTGCAGCCTTTGCACGGAGTGCAGCCATCGCACGGAGTGCAGCCTTCGCACGGAGTGGAGACTTTGCAAGGAGTGCAGCCTTCGCACGGAGTGCAGGCTTCGCACGGAGTGCAGCCTTCGCACAGAGTGCAGCCTTCGCACAGAGTGCAGCCTTCGCACGGAGTGCAGCCTTCCCACGGAGTGCTGCCTTCGCACGGAGAGCTGCCTTCGCTTGGAGTGCTGCTGTTGCACGGAGTGCAGCCTTTGCACGGAGTGCAGCCATCGCTGAGAGTGCAGCCTTCGCTCGGAGTGGAGACTTCGCAAGGAGTGCAGCCTTCACACGGAGTGCAGCCTTCGCACGTAGTGCAGCCTTCGCACGGAGTGCAGCCTTCGCACAGAGTGCAGCCTTCGCACAGAGTGCAGCCTTCGCACAGAGTGCAGCCTTCGCACAGAGTGCAGTGCTGCTGTTGCACGGAGTGCAGCCTTCGCACGGAGTGCAGCCTTCGCACAGAGTGCAGCCTTCGCACGGAGTGCAGCCTCCGCACGGAGTGCAGCCATCACACGGAGTGCTGCCTTCGCATGGACAGCTGCCTTCGCACGGAGTGCTGCTGTTGCACGGAGTGCAGCCTTCGCACGGAGTGCAGCCATCGCACGGAGTGCAGCCTTCGCACGGAGTGGAGACTTTGCAAGGAGTGCAGCCTTCGCACGGAGTGCAGCCTTTGCACGGACTGCAGCCTTCGCACGGAGTGGAGACTTCGCAAGGAGTGCAGCCTTCGCACGGAGTGCAGCCTTCGCATGGAGTGCTGCTGTTGCACGGAGTGCAGCCATCGCACGGAGTGCAGCCTTCGCAGAGAGTGTAGCCTTCGCACAGAGTGGAGACTTCGCAAGGAGTGCAGTCTTCGCACGGAGTGCAGCCTTGGCACGGAGTGCAGCCTTGGCACGGAGTGCAGCCTTGGCACGGAGTGCAGCCTTGACACGGAGTGCAGCCTTCGCAAGGAGTGCAGCCTCCGCACAGAGTGCAGCCCTCGCACGGAGTGCAGACTTCGCAAGGAGTGCAGCCTCCGCACGGAGTGCAGCCCTCGCACGGAGTGCAGCCTCCGCACGGAGTGCAGCCTTCGCACGGAGTGCAACCTTCGCACGGTGTGCTGCCTGCGCACGGAGTGCTGCCTCCGCACGGAGTGCTGCCTTCGCACGGAGTGCTGCTGTTGCACGGAGTGCAGCCCTCGCACGGAGCGCAGCCATCGCACGGAGTGCAGCCTTCGCACGGAGTGGAGACTTCGCAAGGAGTGCAGCCTTTGCACGGAGCGCAGCCTTCGAACGGAGAGCTGCCTTCGCACAGAGAGCTGCCTTCGCACGGAGTGCTGCGTTTGCACGGAGTGCAGCCTTTGCACGGAGTGCAGCCATCGCACGGAGTGCAGCCTTCGCACGGAGTGGAGACTTTGCAAGGAGTGCAGCCTTCGCACGGAGTGCAGGCTTCGCACGGAGTGCAGCCTTCGCACAGAGTGCAGCCTTCGCACAGAGTGCAGCCTTCGCACGGAGTGCAGCCTTCCCACGGAGTGCTGCCTTCGCACGGAGAGCTGCCTTCGCTTGGAGTGCTGCTGTTGCACGGAGTGCAGCCTTTGCACGGAGTGCAGCCATCGCTGAGAGTGCAGCCTTCGCTCGGAGTGGAGACTTCGCAAGGAGTGCAGCCTTCACACGGAGTGCAGCCTTCGCACGTAGTGCAGCCTTCGCACGGAGTGCAGCCTTCGCACAGAGTGCAGCCTTCGCACAGAGTGCAGCCTTCGCACAGAGTGCAGCCTTCGCACAGAGTGCAGTGCTGCTGTTGCACGGAGTGCAGCCTTCGCACGGAGTGCAGCCTTCGCACAGAGTGCAGCCTTCGCACGGAGTGCAGCCTCCGCACGGAGTGCAGCCATCACACGGAGTGCTGCCTTCGCATGGACAGCTGCCTTCGCACGGAGTGCTGCTGTTGCACGGAGTGCAGCCTTCGCACGGAGTGCAGCCATCGCACGGAGTGCAGCCTTCGCACGGAGTGGAGACTTTGCAAGGAGTGCAGCCTTCGCACGGAGTGCAGCCTTTGCACGGACTGCAGCCTTCGCACGGAGTGGAGACTTCGCAAGGAGTGCAGCCTTCGCACGGAGTGCAGCCTTCGCATGGAGTGCTGCTGTTGCACGGAGTGCAGCCATCGCACGGAGTGCAGCCTTCGCAGAGAGTGTAGCCTTCGCACAGAGTGGAGACTTCGCAAGGAGTGCAGTCTTTGCACGGAGTGCAGCCTTGGCACGGAGTGCAGCCTTGGCACGGAGTGCAGCCTTGGCACGGAGTGCAGCCTTGACACGGAGTGCAGCCTTCGGCAAGGAGTGCAGCCTCCGCACAGAGTGCAGCCCTCGCACGGAGTGCAGCCTTCGCACGGAGTGCAGCCTTCCCACGGAGTGCTGCCTTCGCACGGAGTGCTGCTGTTGCACGGAGTGCAGCCATCGCACAGATTGTCGCCATCGCATGGAGTGCAGCCTTCGCATGGAGTGGAGACTTCGCAAGGAGTGCAGCCTTCACACGGAGTGCAGCCTTCGCACGGAGTGCAGCCTTCGCGCGGAGTGCAGCCTTCGCACGGAGTGCATTCTTCGCACGGAGTGCAGCCTTCGCACGGAGTGCTGCTGTTGCACGGAGTGCAGCCATCGCACGGAGTGCAGCCTTCGCACAGAGTGCAGCCTTCGCACAGAGTGGAGACTTCGCAAGGAGTGCAGCCTTCGCACGGAGTGCAGCCTTGGCACGGAATGCAGCCTTGGCACGGAGTGCAGCCTTGGCACGGTGTGCAGCCTTGGCACGGAGTGCTGCCTCCGCACGGAGTGCTGCCTCCGCACTGAGTGCTGCCTTCGCACGGAGTGCTGCTGTTGTTGGAGTACAGCCCTCGCACGGAGTGCAGCCATCGCACGGAGTGCAGCCTTCGCACGGAGTGGAGACTTCGCAAGGAGTGCAGCCTTCGCACGGAGTGCTGCTGTTGCACGGAGTGCAGCCTTCGCACGGAGTGCAGCCTTCGCACAGAGTGCAGCCTTCGCACGGAGTGCAGCCTCCGCACGGAGTGCAGCCTTCACACGGAGTGCTGCCTTCGCATGGAGAGCTGCCTTCGCACGGAGTGCTGCTGTTGCACGGAGTGCAGCCTTCGCACGGAGTGCAGCCATCGCACGGAGTGCAGCCTTCGCACGGAGTGGAGACTTTGCAAGGAGTGCAGCCTTCGCACGGAGTGCAGCCTTTGCACGGACTGCAGCCTTCGCACGGAGTGGAGACTTCGCAAGGAGTGCAGCCTTCGCACGGAGTGCAGCCTTCGCACGGAGTGCTGCTGTTGCACGGAGTGCAGCCATCGCACGGAGTGCAGCCTTCGCAGAGAGTGCAGCCTTCGCACAGAGTGGAGACTTCGCAAGGAGTGCAGTCTTCGCACGGAGTGCAGCCTTGGCACGGAGTGCAGCCTTGGCACGGAGTGCAGCCTTGGCACGGAGTGCAGCCTTGACACGGAGTGCAGCCTTCGCAAGGAGTGCAGCCTCCGCACGGAGTGCAGCCCTCGCACGGAGTGCAGCCTTCGCACGGAGTGCAGCCTTCGCACGGAGTGCAACCTTCGCACGGTGTGCTGCCTGCGCACGGAGTGCTGCCTCCGCACGGAGTGCTGCCTTCGCACGGAGTGCTGCTGTTGCACGGAGTGCAGCCCTCGCACGGAGCGCAGCCATCGCACGGAGTGCAGCCTTCGCACGGAGTGGAGACTTCGCAAGGAGTGCAGCCTTTGCACGGAGCGCAGCCTTCGAACGGAGAGCTGCCTTCGCACGGAGAGCTGCCTTCGCACGGAGTGCTGCGTTTGCACGGAGTGCAGCCTTTGCACGGAGTGCAGCCATCGCACGAAGTGCAGCCTTCGCACGGAGTGGAGACTTTGCAAGGAGTGCAGCTTTCGCACGGAGTGCGGGCTTCGCACGGAGTGCTGCCTTCGCACGGAGAGCTGCCTTCGCTTGGAGTGCTGCTGTTGCACGGAGTGCAGCCTTTGCACGGAATGCAGCCATCGCACGGAGTGCAGCCTTCGCACGGAGTGGAGACTTTGCAAGGAGTGCAGCCTTTGCACGGAGTGCAGCCTTCACACGGAGTGCTGCCTTCGCACGGAGTGCAGCCTTTGCACGGAGTGAAGACTTCGCACGGGGTGCACCCTTCGCACGGAGTGCTGCCTTCGCACGGAGTGCTGCCTTCGCACGGAGTGCTGCTGTTGCACGGAGTGCAGCCATCGCACGGATTGCCGCCATCGCATGGAGTGCAGCCTTCGCATGGAGTGGAGACTTCGCAAGGAGTGCAACCTTCACACGGAGTGCAGCCTTCGCACGGAGTGCAGCCTTCGCGCGGAGTGCAGCCTTCGCACGGAGTGCAGCCTTCGCACGGAGTGCAGCCTTCGCACGGAGTGCTGCTGTTGCACGGAGTGCAGCCATCGCACGGAGTGCAGCCTTCGCACAGAGTGCAGCCTTCGCACAGAGTGGAGACTTCGCAAGGAGTGCAGCCTTCGCACGGAGTGCAGCCTTGGCACGGAATGCAGCCTTGGCACGGAGTGCAGCCTTGGCACGGAGTGCAGCCTTGGCACGGAGTGCAGCCTCCGCACGGAGTGCAGCCTCCGCACGGAGTGCAGCCTTCGCACGGAGTGCAGCCTTCGCACGGGGTGCAGCCTTCGCACGGAGTGCAGCCTTCGCACGGAGTGCTGCCTCCGCACGGAGTGCTGCCTCCGCACTGAGTGCTGCCTTCGCACGGAGTGCTGCTGTTGTTGGAGTGCAACCCTCACACGGAGTGCAGCCATCGCACGGAGTGCAGCCTTCGCACGGAGTGGAGACTTCGCAAGGAGTGCAGCCTTCGCACGGAGTGCAGCTGTTGCACGGAGTGCAGCCTTCGCACGGAGTGCAGCCTTCGCACAGAGTGCAGCCTTCGCACGGAGTGCAGCCTCCGCACGGAGTGCAGCCTTCGCACGGAGTGCAGCCTTCGCACGGAGTGCAGCCTTCGCACGGAGTGCAGCCTTCGCACGAAGTGCTGCTGTTGCAAGGAGTGCAGCCTTCACACGGAGTGCAGCCTTCGCACAGAGTGCAGCATTCGCACGGAGTGCAGCCTTCGCACGGAGTGCAGCCTTCCCACGGAGTGCTGCCTTCACACGGAGTGCTGCCTTCGCACGGAGAGCTGCCTTCGCACGGAGTGCTGCTATTGCACGGAGTGCAGCCATCGCACGGAGTGCAGTCATCGCACGGAGTGCAGCCTTCGCACGGAGTGGCGATTTTGCAAGGAGTGCAGCCTTCGCACGGAGAGCAGCCTTCACACGGAGTGCAGTCTTCGCACGGAGTGCAGCCTTCACATGGAGTGCAGCCTTCGCACGGAGTGCAGCCTTCGCACGGAGTGCTGCCTTCGCACGGAGTGGTGCCTTTGCACGGAGTGCTGCTGTTGCACGGAGTGCAGCCTTCGCACGGATTGCCGCCATCGCACGGAGTGGAGACTTCGCAAGGAGTGCAGCCTTCGCACGGAGTGCAGCCTTCGCACGGAGTGCAGCCTTCGCACGGAGTGCAGCCTTCGCACGGAGTGCAGCCTTGGCACGGAGTGCAGCCTTCGCTCGGAGTGCAGCCTTCGCATGGAGTGCAGCCTTCGCACGGAGTGCAGCCTTCGCACGGAGTGCAGCCTTCGCACGGAGTGCAGCCTTCACACGGAGTGCTCCGTTCGCACGGTGTGCTGCTTTCGCACGGAGTATGCCTTCGCACTGAGTGCTGCTGTTGCACGATGTGCAGCCTTTGCACGGAGTGCAGCCATCGCACGGAGTGGAGACTTCGCATGGAGTGCAGCCTTCGCACGGAGTGCAGCCTTCGCACGGAAAACAGCGTTCGCATGGAGTGCAACCTTCGCATGGAGTGCAGCCTTCGCACGGAGTGCAGCCTTCGCACAGAGTGCAGCCTTCGCAGGGACTGCTGCCCTGCACGGAATGCTGCTGTTGCACGGAGTGCAGCCCTCGCACAGAGTGCAGCCCTCGCACGGAGTGCAGCCATCGCACGGAGTGCAGCCTTCGCACTGAGTGCAGCCTTTGCACGGAGTTCAGCCTTCGCACGGAGTGCAGCTTTCGCACGGTGTGCAGCCTTCGCACGGAGTGCTGCCTTCGCACGGAGTGCTGCCTGCGCACGGAGTGCTGCTGTTGCACAGTGTGCAGCGTTCGCCCGGAGTCCATCCATCACACGGAGTGCAGCCTTCGTACGGAGTGGATACTTCGCAAGGAGTGCAGCGTTCGCACGGAGTGCAGACTTCGCGCACGGAGTGCAGCCTTCGCACGGAGTGCAGCTTTCGCACGGAGTGCAGCCTTCACACGGTGTGCAGCCTTCGCACGGCATGCAGCCTTCACAATGAGTGCAGCCTCCGCAATGAGTGCAGCCTCCACGTGGATTGCAGCCTCCACATTGAGTGCAGCCTCCATATGGGGTGCAGTCTCTGCATGGAGTGCAGTCTATGCATGGAGTGCAGTCTCAGCATGGAGTGCAGCCACCACTGGGAGTACACCCTTCACAGGGAGAGCAGCCTTTGCATGCAGTGCAGCAGTTTTCACACAGAGTTCAGCCCTCGAACACAGTGCAGCCTTCGCACGGAGTGCAGAATTCGCACGGAGTGCAGCCTTCGCACGGAGAGCAGCCTTCGCACGGAGTGCAGCCTTAGCACGGAGTGCAGCCTTCGCACGGAGTGCAGCCTTCGCACGGAGTGCTGCCTTAGCACGGAGTGAAGACTTCGCAAGGACTGCAGCGTTCGCACGAAGTGCAGCCTTCGCACGGAGTGCAGCCTTCGAACGGAGTGCAGCCTTCGCACGGAGTGCAGCCTTCGCCCGGAGTGCAGCCTTCACATGGAGTGCTGCCTTCGCACGGAGTGCTGCCTTCGCACGGAGTGCTGCTGTTGCACGGAGTGCAGCCTTCGCACGGAGTGCAGCCATCGCACCGAGTGCTGCCTTCGCACAGAGTGGAGACTTCGCAAGGACTGCAGCGTTCGCACGGAGTGCAGCCTTCGCACGGAGTGCAGCCTTCGCACGGAGTGCAGCCTTCGCACGGAGTGTAGCCTTCGCACGGACTGCAGCCTTCGTACGGAGTGCAGTCTTCGCACGGAGTGCT
Source organism: Schistocerca nitens (assembly GCF_023898315.1). Lineage (NCBI taxonomy): Eukaryota > Metazoa > Arthropoda > Insecta > Orthoptera > Acrididae > Schistocerca > Schistocerca nitens. Next base: position 212,795 of record NW_026045990.1, on the reverse strand, counting down.
GCCTTTGCACGGAGTGCAGCTTTCACAATGAGTGCAGCCTTCAAAATGAGTGCAGCCTCCGCAAGGAGTGCAGCCTCCGCATGGAGTGCAGCCCCCTCATGGAGTGCAGTCTCCGCATGGAGTGCAGTCTCTGCATGGAGTGCAGTCTCTGCATGGAGTGCAGCCTCCACTGGGAGTTCACCCTTCACAGGGAGAGCAGCGTTTGCATGCAATGCAGCAGTTTTCGCACAGTGTGCAGCCCTCGAACACAGTGCACCATCGCACGGAGTGCAGCCATCGCGCAGAGTGCAGCCTTCGCACGGATTGCAGCCTTCGCACGGAGTGCAGCCTTCGCACGGAGTGCAGCCTTTGCACAGAGTGGACCCTTCGCACGGAGTGCAGCCTTCGCATGGAGTGCAGCCTTAGTACGGAGTGCAACCTTCGCACGGAGTGCTGCTGTTGCACGGAGTGCAGCATTCGCACGAAGTGCAGCCTTCGCACGGAGTGGAGACTTCGCAAGGAGTGCAGCCTTCGCACGGAGTGCAGCCTTCGCACGGAGTGCAGACTTCGCACGGAGAGCAGCCTTCGCACGAAGTGCAGCCTTCGCACGGAGTTCAGCATTCGCACGGAGTGCAGCCTTCGCATGGAGTGCAGCCTTCGCACGGAGTGCAGCCTTCGCACGGAGTGCAGCCTTCACAATGAGTGCAGCCTTCACAATGATTGCAGCCCCCGCAGGGAGTGCAGCCTCCACATGGAATGCAGCCTCCACATGGAATGCAGCCTCCACATGGAATGCAGCCTCCACATGGAGTGCAGTCTCTGCATGGAGTGCAGTCTCTGCATGGAGTGCAGTCTCTGCATGGAGTGCAGTCTCTGCATGGAGTGCAGCCTCCACTGGGCTACACCCTTCACAGGGAGAGCAGCCTTTGCATGCAGTGCAGCAGTTTTCGCACAGAGTGCAGCCCTCGAACACAGTGCAGCCTTCGCACGGAGTGCAGCCTTCGCACGGAGTGCAGCCTTCGCACGGAGTGCAGCCTTCGCACGGAGTGCAGCTTTCGCACGGAGTGCAGCCTTCGCACGGATTGCAGCCTTCGCATGGAGTGCAGCCTTCGCACGGAGTGCAGCCTTCGCACAGAGTGCAGCCTTCGCACGGAGTGCAGCCTTCGCACAGAGCGCAGCCTTCGCACGGAGTGCAGCCTTCGCACGGAGTGCAGTCTTCGCACGGAGTGCTGCCTTCGCACGGAGTGCTGCCTTCGCACCGAGTGCTGCCTTCGCACCGAGTGCTGCCTTCGCACGGAGTGCTGCCTTCGCACGGAGTGCAGCCTTCGCACGGAGTGCAGCCTTCGCACAGAGTGCAGCCTTCGCAGGGAGTGGAGACTTCGCAAGGAGTGCAGCCTTCGCACGGAGTGCAGCCTTCGCACGGAGTGCAGCCTTTGCACGGAGTGCAGCCTTCGCACGGAGTGCAGCCTTGGCCGGAGTGCAGCCCTCGCACGGAGTGCAGCCATTGCACGGAGTGCAGCCTTCGCACGGAGTGGAGACTTCGCAAGGAGTGCAGCTTTCGCACGGAGTGCAGACTTTGCACAGAGTGCAGCCTTCGCACGGAAAGCTGCCTTCGCACGGAGAGCTGCCTTCGCACGGAGTGCTGCTGTTGCACGGAGTGCAGCCTTTGCACGGAGTGCAGCCATCGCACGGAGTGGAGACTTTGCAAGGAGTGCAGCCTTCCCACGGAGTGCTGCGTTCGCACGGAGTGGAGACTTTGCAAGGAGTGCAGCCTTCGCATGGAGTGCAGCCTTCACACGGAGTGCTGCCTTCGCACGGAGTGCAGCCTTTGCACGGAGTGCAGCCTTCGCACGGAGTGGAGACTTTGCAAGGAATGCAGCCTTCGCGCGGAGTGCAGCCTTCACACGGAGTGCTGCCTTTGCACGGAGTGCAGCCTTTGCACGGAGTGAAGACTTCGCAAGGAGTGCAGCTTTCGCACGGAGTGCAGCCATCGCACGGAGTGCAGCCTTCGCACGGAGTAGAGACTTTGCAAGGAGTGCAGCCTTCGCACGGAGTGCAGCCTTCACACGGAGTGCTGCCTTCGCACGGAGTGCAGCCTTTGCACGGAGTGAAGACTTCGCACGGAGTGCAGCCTTCGCAAGGAGTGCTGCCTTCGCACGGAGTGCTGCCTTCGCACGGAGTGCTGCTTTTGCACGGAGTGCAGCCTTCGCACGGATTGCCGCCATCGCACGGAGTGCAGCCTTCGCACGGAGTGGAGACTTTGCAAGGAGTGCAGCCTTCGCACGGAGTGTAGTCTTCGCACGGAGTGCAGCCTTCGCACAGAGTGCAGCCTTCGCATGGAGTGCAGCCTTCGCACGGAGTGCAGCCTTCGCACGGAGTGCAGTCTTCGCATGGAGTGCAGCCTTCGCACGGAGTGCTGCTTTCGCACGGAGTGCTAACTTTGCATGGAATGCTACTGTTGCACAGAGTGCAGCCTTTGCAGGGAGTGCAGCCATCGCACGGACTGCAGCCTTCGCACGGAGTGGAGACTTCGCAAGGAGTGAGCCTTCGCACAGAGTGCAGCCTTCGCACGGAGTGCTGCTGTTGCACGGAGTGCAGCCATCGCACTGAGTGCAGCCTTCGCACAGAGTGCAGCCTTCGCACAGAGTGGAGACTTCGCAAGGAGTGCAGCCTTGGCACGGAGTGCAGCCTTGGCACGGAGTGCAGCCTTCGCAAGGAGTGCAGCCTCCGCACGGAGTGCATCCTTCGCACGGAGTGCAGCCTTCGCACGGAGTGCTGCTGTTGCACGGAGTGCAGCCTTCGCACGTAGTACAGCCTTCGCACAGAGTGCTGCCTTCGCATGGAGTGCAGCCTTTGCACGGAGTGCAGCCTTCCCACGGAGTGCTGCCTTCACACTGAGTGCTGCCTTCGCATGGAGAGCTGCCTTCGCACGGAGTGCTGCTGTTGCACGGAGTGCAGCCTTCACATGGAGTGCAGCCATCGCACGGAGTGCAGCCTTCGCACGGAGTGGAGACTTTGCAAGGAGTGCAGCCTTCGCACGGAGTGCAGCCTTTGCACGGACTGCAGCCTTCGCACGGAGTGGAGACTTCGCAAGGAGTGCAGCCTTCCCACGGAGTGCAGCCTTCGCACGGAGTGCTGCTGTTGCACGGAGTGCAGCCATCGCACGGAGTGCAGACTTCGCAGAGAGAGCAGCCTTCACACAGAGTAGAGACTTCGCAAGGAGTGCAGTCTTCGCACGGAGTGCAGCCTTGGCACGGAGTGCAGCCTTGGCACGGAGTGCAGCCTTGGCACGGAGTGCAGCCTTGGCACGGAGTACAGCCTTGACACGGAGTGCAGCCTTCGCAAGGAGTGCAGCCTCCGCACGGAGTGCAGCCCTCGCACGGAGTGCAGCCTTCGCACGGAGTGCAGCCTTCGCACGGAGTGCAACCTTCGCACGGTGTGCTGCCTGCGCACGGAGTGCTGCCTCCGCACGGAGTGCTGCCTTCGCACGGAGTGCTGCTGTTGCACGGAGTGCAGCCCTCGCACGGAGCGCAGCCATCGCACGGAGTGCAGCCTTCGCACGGAGTGGAGACTTCGCAAGGAGTGCAGCCTTTGCACGGAGCGCAGCCTTCGAACGGAGAGCTGCCTTCGCACGGAGAGCTCCCTTCGCACGGAGTGCTGCGTTTGCACGGAGTGCAGCCTTTGCATGGAGTGCAGCCATCGCACGGAGTGCAGCCTTCGCACGGAGTGGAGACTTTGCAAGGAGTGCAGCCTTCGCACGGAGTGCAGGCTTCGCACGGAGTGCAGCCTTCGCACAGAGTGCAGCCTTCGCACAGAGTGCAGCCTTCGCACAGAGTGCAGCCTTCGCACGGAGTGCAGCCTTCCCACGGAGTGCTGCCTTCGCACGGAGAGCTGCCTTCGCTTGGAGTGCTGCTGTTGCATGGAGTGCAGCCTTTGCACGGAGTGCAGCCATCGCACAGAGTGCAGCCTTCGCTCGGAGTGGAGACTTTGCAAGGAGTGCAGACTTCGCACGGAGTGCAGCCTTCACACGGAGTGCTGTCTTCGCACGGAGTGCAGCCTTTGCACGGAGTGAAGACTTCGCACGGAGTGCAGCCTTCACACGGAGTGCTGCCTTCGCACGGAGTGCTGCCTTCGCACGGAGTGCTGCTGTTGTACGGAGTGCAGCCATCGCACGGATTGCCGCCATCGCATGGAGTGCAGCCTTCGCATGGAGTGGAGACTTCGCAAGGAGTGCAGCCTTCACACGGAGTGCAGCCTTCGCACGTAGTGCAGCCTTCGCACGGAGTGCAGCCTTCGCACGGAGTGCATTCTTCGCACGGAGTGCAGCCTTCGCACGGAGTGCTGCTGTTGCACGGAGTGCAGCCATCGCACGGAGTGCAGCCTTCGCACAGAGTGCAGCCTTCGCACAGAGTGGAGACTTCGCAAGGAGTGCAGCCTTCGCACGGAGTGCAGCCTTGGCACGGAATGCAGCCTTGGCACGGAGTGCAGCCTTGGCACGGAGTGCAGCCTTGGCACGGAGTGCAGCCTCCGCACGGAGTGCAGCCTCCGCACGGAGTGCAGCCTCCGCACGGAGTGCAGCCTTCGCACGGAGTGCAGCCTTCGCACGGGGTGCAGCCTTCGCACGGAGTGCAGCCTTCGCACGGAGTGCTGCCTCCGCACGGAGTGCTGCCTCCGCACTGAGTGCTGCCTTCGCACGGAGTGCTGCTGTTGTTGGAGTGCAGCCCTCGCACGGAGTGCAGCCATCGCACGGAGTGCAGCCTTCGCACGGAGTGGAGACTTCGCAAGGAGTGCAGCCTTCGCACGGAGTGCTGCTGTTGCACGGAGTGCAGCCTTCGCACGGAGTGCAGCCTTCGCACAGAGTGCAGCCTTCGCACGGAGTGCAGCCTCCGCACGGAGTGCAGCCTTCACACGGAGTGCTGCCTTCGCATGGAGAGCTGCCTTCGCACGGAGTGCTGCTGTTGCACGGAGTGCAGCCTTCGCACGGAGTGCAGCCATCGCACGGAGTGCAGCCTTCGCACGGAGTGGAGACTTTGCAAGGAGTGCAGCCTTCGCACGGAGTGCAGCCTTTGCACGCACTGCAGCCTTCGCACGGAGTGGAGACTTCGCAAGGAGTGCAGCCTTCGCACGGAGTGCAGCCTTCGCATGGAGTGCTGCTGTTGCACGGAGTGCAGCCATCGCACGGAGTGCAGCCTTCGCAGAGAGTGCAGCCTTCGCACAGAGTGGAGACTTCGCAAGGAGTGCAGCCTCCGCACGGAGTGCAGCCTTCACACGGAGTGCTGCCTTCGCATGGAGAGCTGCCTTCGCACGGAGTGCTGCTGTTGCTGGAGTGCAGCCTTCGCACGGAGTGCAGCCATCGCACGGAGTGCAGCCTTCGCACGGAGTGGAGACTTTGCAAGGAGTGCAGCCTTCGCACGGAGTGCAGCCTTTGCACGGACTGCAGCCTTCGCACGGAGTGGAGACTTCGCAAGGAGTGCAGCCTCCGCACGGAGTGCAGCCCTCGCACGGAGTGCAGCCTTTGCACGGAGTGCAGCCATCGCACGGAGTGCAACCTTCGCACGGTGTGCTGCCTGCGCACGGAGTGCTGCCTCCGCACGGAGTGCTGCCTTCGCACGGAGTGCTGCTGTTGCACGGAGTGCAGCCCTCGCACGGAGCGCAGCCATCGCACGGAGTGCAGCCTTCGCACGGAGTGGAGACTTCGCAAGGAGTGCAGCCTTTGCACGGAGCGCAGCCTTCGAACGGAGAGCTGCCTTCGCACGGAGAGCTGCCTTCGCACGGAGTGCTGCGTTTGCATGGAGTGCAGCCTTTGCACGGAGTGCAGCCATCGCACGGAGTGCAGCCTTCGCACGGAGTGGAGACTTTGCAAGGAGTGCAGCCTTCGCACGGAGTGCAGGCTTCGCACGGAGTGCAGCCTTCGCACAGAGTGCAGCCTTCGCACAGAGTGCAGCCTTCGCACAGAGTTCAGCCTTCGCACGGAGTGCAGTCTTCCCACGGAGTGCTGCCTTCACACGGAGTGCTGCTGTTGCACGGAGTGCAGCCATCGCACGGATTGCCGCCATCGCATGGAGTGCAGCCTTCGCATGGAGTGGAGACTTCGCAAGGAGTGCAGCCTTCACACGGAGTGCAGCCTTCGCACGGAGTGCAGCCTTCGCGCAGAGTGCAGCCTTCGCAAGGAGTGCATTCTTCGCATGGAGTGCAGCCTTCGCACGGAGTGCTGCTGTTGCACGGAGTGCAGCTATCGCACGGAGTGCAGCCTTCGCACAGAGTGCAGCCTTCGCACAGAGTGGAGACTTCGCAAGGAGTGCAGCCTTCGCACGGAGTGCAGCCTTGGCACAGAATGCAGCCTTGGCACGGAGTGCAGCCTTGGCACAGAGTGCAGCCTTGGCACGGAGTGCTGCCTCCGCACGGAGTGCTGCCTCCGCACTGAGTGCTGCCTTCGCACGGAGTGCTGCTGTTGTCGGAGTGCAGCCCTCGCACGGAGTGCAGCCCTCGCACGGAGTGCAGCCATCGCACGAAGTGCAGCCTTCGCACGGAGTGGAGACTTCGTAAGGAGTGCAGCCTTCGCACGGAGTACAGCCATCGCAAGGAGTGCAGCCTCCGCACGGAGTGCAGCCTCCGCACGGAGTGCAGCCTTCGCACGGAGTGCAGCCTTTGCACGGAGTGCAGCCTTCGCACGGAGTGCTCCGTTCGCACGGAGTGCTGCTTTCGCACGGAGTATGCCTTCGCACTGAGTGCTGCTGTTGCACGATGTGCAGCCTTCGCACGGAGTGCAGCCATCGCACGGAGTGGAGACTTCGCAAGGAGTGCAGCCTTCGCACGGAGTGCAGCCTTCGCACGGAAAGCAGCGTTCGCACGGAGTGCAACCTTCGCATGGAGTGCAGCCATCGCACGGAGTGCAGCCTTCGCACAGAGTGCAGCCTTCGCAGGGAGTGCTGCCCTGCACGGAGAGCTGCTGTTGCACGGAGTGCAGCCCTCGCACAGAGTGCAGCCCTCGCACGGAGTGCAGCCATCGCACGGAGTGCAGCCTTCGCACTGAGTGCAGCCTTTGCACGGAGTTCAGCCTTCTCACGGAGTGCAGCTTTCGCACGGTGTGCAGCCTTCGCACGGAGTGCTGCCTTCGCACGGAGTGCTGCCTGCGCACGGAGTGCTGCTGTTGCACAGTGTGCAGCGTTCGCCCGGAGTCCATCCATCGCACGGAGTGCAGCCTTCGTACGGAGTGGATACTTCGCAAGGAGTGCAGCGTTCGCACGGAGTGCAGACTTCGCGCACGGAGTGCAGCCTTCGCACGGAGTGCAGCTTTCGCACGGAGTGCAGCCTTCACACGGTGTGCAGCCTTCGCATGGCATGCAGCCTTCACAATGAGTGCAGCCTCCGCAATGAGTGCAGCCTCCACATGGATTGCAGCCTCCACATGGAGTGCAGCCTCCATATGGGGTGCAGTCTCTGCATGGAGTGCAGTCTATGCATGGAGTGCAGTCTCAGCATGGAGTGCAGCCACCACTGGGAGTACACCCTTCACAGGGAGAGCAGCCTTTGCATGCAGTGCAGCAGTTTTCGCACAGAGTTCAGCCCTCGAACACAGTGCAGCCTTCGCACGGAGTGCAGAATTCGCACGGAGTGCAGCCTTCGCACGGACAGCAGCCTTCGCACGGAGTGCAGCCTTCGCACGGAGTGCAGCCTTCGCACGGAGTGCAGCCTTTGCACGGAGTGCTGCCTTAGCACGGAGTGAAGACTTCGCAAGGACTGCAGCGTTCGCACGGATTGCAGCCTTCGCACGGAGTGCAGCCTTCGCATGGAGTGCAGCCTTCGCACGGAGTGCAGCCTTCGCCCGGAGTGCAGCCTTCGCACGGAGTGCTGCCTTCGCACGGAGTGCTGCCTTCGCACGGAGTGCTGCTGTTGCACGGAGTGCAGCCTTCGCACGGAGTGCAGCCATCGCACCGAGTGCTGCCTTCGCACAGAGTGGAGACTTCGCAAGGACTGCAGCGTTCGCACGGAGTGCAGCCTTCGCACGGAGTGCAGCCTTCGCACGGAGTGCAGCCTTCGCACGGAGTGTAGCCTTCGCACGGACTGCAGCCTTCGCACGGAGTGCAGTCTTCGCACGGAGTGCTGCCTTTGCACGGAGTGCAGCTTTCACAATGAGTGCAGCCTTCAAAATGAGTGCAGCCTCCGCAAGGAGTGCAGCCTCCGCATGGAGTGCAGCCCCCTCATGGAGTGCAGTCTCCGCATGGAGTGCAGTCTCTGCATGTAGTGCAGTCTCTGCATGGAGTGCAGCCTCCACTGGGAGTTCACCCTTCACAGGGAGAGCAGCCTTTGCATGCAGTGCAGCAGTTTTCGCACAGTGTGCAGCCCTCGAACACAGTGCAGCCTTCGCACGGAGTGCAGGCTTCGCACGGAGTGCAGCCTTCGCACAGAGTGCAGCCTTCGCACAGAGTGCACCTTTCGCACAGAGTGCAGCCCTCGCACGGAGTGCACCCTTCGCACAGAGTGCAGCCCTCGCACGGAGTGCAGCCTTCCCACGGAGTGCTGCGTTCGCACGGAGAGCTGCCTTCGCATGGAGTGCTGCTGTTGCACGGAGTGCAGCCTTCGCACGGAGTGCAGCCATCGCACGGAGTGCAGCCTTCGCACGGAGTGGAGACTTTGCAAGGAGTGCAGCCTTCACACGGAGTGCAGCCTTCACACGGAGTGCTGCCTTTGCACGGAGTGCAGCCTTTGCATGGAGTGAAGACTTCGCACGGAGTGCAGCCTTCGCACGGAGTGCAGCTTTCACAATGAGTGCAGCCTTCAAAATGAGTGCAGCCTCCGCAAGGAGTGCAGTCTCCGCATGGAGTGCAGTCTCTGCATGGAGTGCAGTCTCTGCATGGAGTGCAGCCTCCACTGGGAGTTCACCCTTCACAGGGAGAGCAGCGTTTGCATGCAGTGCAGCAGTTTTCGCACAGAGTGCAGCCCTCGAACACAGTGCACCATCGCACAGAGTGCAGCCATCGCGCAGAGTGCTGCCTTCGCACGGAGTGCAGCCTTCGCACGGAGTGCAGCCTTTGCACGGACTGCACCCTTCGCACGGAGTGCAGCCTTCGCACGGACTGGACCCTTTGCACGGAGTGCAGCCTTCGCACGGAGTGCAGCCTTAGTACGGAGTGCAACCTTCGCACGGAGTGCAGCCTTTGCACGGAGTGCAGCCTTTGCACGGAGTGCAGCCATCGCACGGAGTGCAGCCTTCGCACGGAGTGCAGCCTTCGCACGGAGTGCTGCCTTCACACGGCGTGTAGCCTTCGCACGTAGTGCAGCCTTCGCACGGAGTGCAGCCTTCTCACGGAGTGCAGCCTTCGCACGGAGTGCTGCCTTCACACGGAGTGGAGATTTCGCAAGGAGTGCAGCCTTCGCACGGAGTGCAGCCTTCGCACGGAGTGCAGCCTTCGCACAGAGTGCGGCCTTCGCATGGAGTGCAGCCTTCGCACAGAGCGCAGCCTTCGCACGGAGTGCAGCCTTCGCACGGAGTGCAGTCTTCGCACGGAGTGCTGCCTTCGCACGGAGTGCTGCCTTCGCACGGAGTGCTGCCTTCGCACGGAGTGCAGCCTTCGCACGGAGTGCAGCCTTCGCACGGAGTGCAGCCTTCGCAGGGAGTGGAGACTTCGCAACGAGTGCAGCCTTCGCATGGAGTGCAGCCTTCGCACGGAGTGCAGCCTTGGCACGGAGTGCAGCCTTCGCTCGGAGTGCAGCCTTCGCATTGAGTGCAGCCTTCGGACACAGTGCAGCCTTCGCACAAAGTGCTGCTGTTGCACGGAGTGCAGCCCTCGCACGGAGTGCAGCCATCGCACGGAGTGCAGCCTTCGCACGGAGTGGAGACTTCGCAAGGAGTGCACCCTTGGCACGGAGTGCAGCCTTCGCACGGAGTGCTGCTGTTGCACAGAGTGCAGCCTTCGCACGGAGTGCAGCCTTCGCACGGAGTGCAGACTTCGCACAGAGTGCAGCCTTCACACGGAGAGCTGCCTTCGCACGGAGAGCTGCCTTCATACGGAGTGCTGCTGTTGCACGGAGTGCAGCCTTTGCACGGAGTGCAGCCATCGCACGGAGTGGAGACTTTGCAAGGAGCGCGGCCTTCGCACGGAGTGCAGGCTTCGCACGGAGTGCAGCCTTCGCACAGAGAGCAGCCTTCGCACAGTGTGCACCTTTCGCACAGAGTGCAGCCCTCGCACCGAGTGCAGCCTTCCCACGGAGTGCTGCGTTCACACGGAGAGCTGCCTTCGCATGGAGTGCTGCTGTTGCACGGAGTGCAGCCTTCACACGGAGTGCAGCCATCGCACGGAGTGCAGCCTTTGCACGGAGTGGAGACTTTGCAAGGAGTGCAGCCTTCGCACGGAGTGCAGCCTTCACACGGAGTGCTGCCTTCGCACGGAGTGCAGCCTTTGCACGGAGTGAAGACTTCGCACGGAGTGCAGCCTTCGCACAGAGTGCTGCCTTCGCACGGAGTGCTGCCTTCGCACGGAGTGCTGCTTTTGCACGGAGTGCAGCCTTCGCACGGATTGCCGCCATCGCACGGAGTGCAGCCTTCGCACGGAGTGGACCCTTCGCAAGGAGTGCAGCCTTCGCACGGAGTGTAGCCTTCGCACGGAGTGCAGCCTTCGCACGGAGTGCAGCTTTCACACGGAGTGCAGCCTTCGCACGGAGTGCAGCCTTCGCACGGAGTGCAGTCTTCGCATGGAGTGCAGCCTTCGCACGGAGTGCTGCTTTCGCACGGAGTGCTAACTTCGCACGGAATGCTGCTGTTGCACAGAGTGCAGCCTGTGCATGGAGTGCAGCCATCGCACGGACTGCAGCCTTCGCACGGAGTGGAGACTTCGCAAGGAGTGCAGCCTTCACACGGAGTGCAGCCTTTGCACGGACTGCAGCCTTCGCACGGAGTGGAGACTTCGCAAGGAGTGCAGCCTTCGCACGGAGTGCAGCCTTCGCACGGAGTGCTGCTGTTTCACGGAGTGCAGCCATCGCACGGAGTGCAGCCTTCGCAGAGAGTGCAGCCTTCGCACAGAGTGGAGACTTCGTAAGGAGTGCAGACTTTGCACGGAGTGCAGCCTTGGCACGGAGTGCAGCCTTGGCATGGAGAGCCGCCTTGGCACGGAGTGCAGCCTTGACACGGAGTGCAGCCTTCGCAAGCAGTGCAGCCTCCGCACGGAGTGCAGCCCTCGCACGGAGTGCAGCCTTCGCACGGAGTGCAGCCTTCGCACGGAGTGCAACCTTCACACGGAGTGCTGCCTGCGCACGGAGTGCTGCCTCCGCACGGAGTGCTGCCTTCGCACGGAGTGCTGCTGTTGCCCGGAGTGCAGCCCTCGCACGGAGTGCAGCCATCGCACGGAGTGCTGCCTTCGCACGGAGTGGAGACTTCGCAAGGAGTGCAGCCTTTGCACGGAGCGCCGCCTTCGAACGGAGAGCTGCTTCGCACGGAGAGCTGCCTTCGCACGGAGTGCTGCGGTTGCACGGAGCGCAGCCTTTGCACGGAGTGCAGCCATCGCACGGAGTGCAGCCTTCGCACGGAGTGGAGACTTTGCAAGGAGTGCAGCCTTCGCACGGAGTGCTGCCTTCGCACGGAGTTCAGCATTCGCACGGAGTGCAGCCTTCGCACGGAGTGCTGCTGTTGCACGGAGTGCAGCCATCGCACGGTGTGCAGCCTTCGCACGGAGTGCAGCCTTCGCACGGAGTGCAGCCATCGCACGGAGTGCAGCCTTCGCACGGAGTGGAGACTTCGCAAGGAGTGCAGCCTTCGCATGGAGTGCAGCCTTCGCACGGAGTGCTGCTGTTGCACGGAGTGCAGCCATTGCACGGTGTGCAGCCTTCGCACAGAGTGCAGCCTTCGCACGGAGTGCAGCCTTCGCATGGAGTGCAGCCTTCGCACGGAGTGCTGCCTCCACACGGAGTGCTGCCTCCGCACTGAGTGCTGCCTTCGCACGGAGTGCTGCTGTTGTTGGAGTGCAGCCCTCGCACGGAGTGCAGCCATCGCACGGAGTGCAGCCTTCGCACGGAGTGGAGACTTCGCAAGGAGTGCAGCCTTCGCACGGAGTGCAGCCTTCGCACGGAGTTCAGCATTCGCACGGAGTGCAGCCTTCGCATGGAGTGCAGCCTTCGCACGGAGTGCAGCCTTCGCACGGAGTGCAGCCTTCACAATGAGTGCAGCCTTCACAATGATTGCAGCCTCCGCAGGGAGTGCAGCCTCCACATGGAATGCAGCCTCCACATGGAATGCAGCCTCCACATGGAATGCAGCCTCCACATGGAGTGCAGTCTCTGCATGGAGTGCAGTCTCTGCATGGAGTGCAGTCTCTGCATGGAGTGCAGTCTCTGCATGGAGTGCAGCCTCCACTGGGCTACACCCTTCACAGGGAGAGCAGCCTTTGCATGCAGTGCAGCAGTTTTCGCACAGAGTGCAGCCCTCGAACACAGTGCAGCCTTCGCACGGAGTGCAGCCTTCGCACGGAGTGCAGCCTTCGCACGGAGTGCAGCCTTCGCACGGAGTGCAGCTTTCGCACGGAGTGCAGCCTTCGCACGGAGTGCAGCCTTCGCACGGAGTGCAGCCTTCGCACGGAGTGCAGCCTTCGCACAGAGTGCAGCCTTCGCACGGAGTGCAGCCTTCGCACAGAGCGCAGCCTTCGCACGGAGTGCGGCCTTCGCACGGAGTGCAGTCTTCGCACGGAGTGCTGCCTTCGCACGGAGTGCTGCCTTCGCACCGAGTGCTGCCTTCGCACCGAGTGCTGCCTTCGCACGGAGTGCTGCCTTCGCACGGAGTGCAGCCTTCGCACGGGGTGCAGCCTTCGCACAGAGTGCAGCCTTCGCAGGGAGTGGAGACTTCGCAAGGAGTGCAGCCTTCGCACGGAGTGCAGCCTTCGCACGGAGTGCAGGCTTCGCACGGAGTGCAGCCTTCGCACAGAGTGCAGCCTTCGCACAGAGTGCAGCCTTCGCACAGAGTGCAGCCTTCGCACGGAGTGCAGCCTTCCCACGGAGTGCTGCCTTCGCACGGAGAGCTGCCTTCGCTTGGAGTGCTGCTGTTGAACGGAGTGCAGCCTTTGCACGGAGTGCAGCCATCGCACAGAGTGCAGCCTTCGCTCGGAGTGGAGACTTCGCAAGGAGTGCAGCCTTCACACGGAGTGCAGCCTTCGCACGTAGTGCAGCCTTCGCACGGAGTGCAGCCTTCGCACAGAGTGCAGCCTTCGCACAGAGTGCAGCCTTCGCACAGAGTGCAGCCTTCGCACGGAGTGCAGTGCTGCTGTTGCACGGAGTGCAGCCTTCGCACGGAGTGCAGCCTTCGCACAGAGTGCAGCCTTCGCACGGAGTGCAGCCTCCGCACGGAGTGCAGCCATCACACGGAGTGCTGCCTTCGCATGGTCAGCTGCCTTCGCACGGAGTGCTGCTGTTGCACGGAGTGCAGCCTTCGCACGGAGTGCAGCCATCGCACAGAGTGCAGCCTTCGCACGGAGTGGAGACTTTGCAAGGAGTGCAGCCTTCGCACGGAGTGCAGCCTTTGCACGGACTGCAGCCTTCGCACGGAGTGGAGACTTCGCAAGGAGTGCAGCCTTCGCACGGGGTGCAGCCTTCGCATGGAGTGCTGCTGTTGCACGGAGTGCAGCCATCGCACGGAGTGCAGCCTTCGCAGAGAGTGCAGCCTTCGCACAGAGTGGAGACTTCGCAAAGAGTGCAGTCTTCGCACGGAGTGCAGCCTTGGCACGGAGTGCAGCCTTGGCACAGAGTGCAGCCTTGGCACGGAGTGCAGCCTTGACACGGAGTGCAGCCTTCGCAAGGAGTGCAGCCTCCGCACGGAGTGCAGCCCTCGCACGGAGTGCAGCCTTCGCAAGGAGTGCAGCCTCCGCACGGAGTGCAGCCCTCGCACGGAGTGCAGCCTTCGCACGGAGTGCAGCCTTCGCACGGAGTGCAACCTTCGCACGGTGTGCTGCCTGCGCACGGAGTGCTGCCTTTGCACGGAGTGCTGCCTTCGCACGGAGTGCTGCTGTTGCACGGAGTGCAGCCCTCGCACGGAGCGCAGCCATCGCACGGAGTGCAGCCTTCGCACGGAGTGGAGACTTCGCAAGGAGTGCAGCCTTTGCACGGAGCGCAGCCTTCGAACGGAGAGCTGCCTTCGCACGGAGAGCTGCCTTCGCACGGAGTGCTGCGTTTGCACGGAGTGCAGCCTTTGCACGGAGTGCAGCCATCGCACGGAGTGCAGCCTTCGCACGGAGTGGAGACTTTGCAAGGAGTGCAGCCTTCGCACGGAGTGCAGGCTTCGCACGGAGTGCAGCCTTCGCACAGAGTGCAGCCTTCGCACAGAGTGCAGCCTTCGCACGGAGTGCAGCCTTCCCACGGAGTGCTGCCTTCGCACGGAGAGCTGCCTTCGCTTGGAGTGCTGCTGTTGCACGGAGTGCAGCCTTTGCACGGAGTGCAGCCATCGCTGAGAGTGCAGCCTTCGCTCGGAGTGGAGACTTCGCAAGGAGTGCAGCCTTCACACGGAGTGCAGCCTTCGCACGTAGTGCAGCCTTCGCACGGAGTGCAGCCTTCGCACAGAGTGCAGCCTTCGCACAGAGTGCAGCCTTCGCACAGAGTGCAGCCTTCGCACAGAGTGCAGTGCTGCTGTTGCACGGAGTGCAGCCTTCGCACGGAGTGCAGCCTTCGCACAGAGTGCAGCCTTCGCACGGAGTGCAGCCTCCGCACGGAGTGCAGCCATCACACGGAGTGCTGCCTTCGCATGGACAGCTGCCTTCGCACGGAGTGCTGCTGTTGCACGGAGTGCAGCCTTCGCACGGAGTGCAGCCATCGCACGGAGTGCAGCCTTCGCACGGAGTGGAGACTTTGCAAGGAGTGCAGCCTTCGCACGGAGTGCAGCCTTTGCACGGACTGCAGCCTTCGCACGGAGTGGAGACTTCGCAAGGAGTGCAGCCTTCGCACGGAGTGCAGCCTTCGCATGGAGTGCTGCTGTTGCACGGAGTGCAGCCATCGCACGGAGTGCAGCCTTGGCACGGAGTGCAGCCTTGGCACGGAGTGCAGCCTTGACACGGAGTGCAGCCTTCGCAAGGAGTGCAGCCTTCGCATGGAGTGCAGCCTTCGCACGGAGTGCAGCCTTCGCCCGGAGTGCAGCCTTCGCACGGAGTGCTGCCTTCGCACGGAGTGCTGCCTTCGCACGGAGTGCTGCTGTTGCACGGAGTGCAGCCTTCGCACGGAGTGCAGCCATCGCACCGAGTGCTGCCTTCGCACAGAGTGGAGACTTCGCAAGGACTGCAGCGTTCGCACGGAGTGCAGCCTTCGCACGGAGTGCAGCCTTCGCACGGAGTGCAGCCTTCGCACGGAGTGTAGCCTTCGCACGGACTGCAGCCTTCGCACGGAGTGCAGTCTTCGCACGGAGTGCTGCCTTTGCACGGAGTGCAGCTTTCACAATGAGTGCAGCCTTCAAAATGAGTGCAGCCTCCGCAAGGAGTGCAGCCTCCGCATGGAGTGCAGCCCCCTCATGGAGTGCAGTCTCCGCATGGAGTGCAGTCTCTGCATGTAGTGCAGTCTCTGCATGGAGTGCAGCCTCCACTGGGAGTTCACCCTTCACAGGGAGAGCAGCCTTTGCATGCAGTGCAGCAGTTTTCGCACAGTGTGCAGCCCTCGAACACAGTGCAGCCTTCGCACGGAGTGCAGGCTTCGCACGGAGTGCAGCCTTCGCACAGAGTGCAGCCTTCGCACAGAGTGCACCCTTCGCACAGAGTGCAGCCCTCGCACGGAGTGCACCCTTCGCACAGAGTGCAGCCCTCGCACGGAGTGCAGCCTTCCCACGGAGTGCTGCGTTCGCACGGAGAGCTGCCTTCGCATGGAGTGCTGCTGTTGCACGGAGTGCAGCCTTCGCACGGAGTGCAGCCATCGCACGGAGTGCAGCCTTCGCACGGAGTGGAGACTTTGCAAGGAGTGCAGCCTTCACACGGAGTGCAGCCTTCACACGGAGTGCTGCCTTTGCACGGAGTGCAGCCTTTGCATGGAGTGAAGACTTCGCACGGAGTGCAGCCTTCGCACGGAGTGCAGCTTTCACAATGAGTGCAGCCTTCAAAATGAGTGCAGCCTCCGCAAGGAGTGCAGCCTCCGCATGGAGTGCAGCCTCCTCATGGAGTGCAGTCTCCGCATGGAGTGCAGTCTCTGCATGGAGTGCAGTCTCTGCATGGAGTGCAGCCTCCACTGGGAGTTCACCCTTCACAGGGAGAGCAGCGTTTGCATGCAGTGCAGCAGTTTTCGCACAGAGTGCAGCCCTCGAACACAGTGCACCATCGCACAGAGTGCAGCCATCGCGCAGAGTGCTGCCTTCGCACGGAGTGCAGCCTTCGCACGGAGTGCAGCCTTTGCACGGACTGCACCCTTCGCACGGAGTGCAGCCTTCGCACGGACTGGACCCTTTGCACGGAGTGCAGCCTTCGCACGGAGTGCAGCCTTAGTACGGAGTGCAACCTTCGCACGGAGTGCAGCCTTTGCACGGAGTGCAGCCTTTGCACGGAGTGCAGCCATCGCACGGAGTGCAGCCTTCGCACGGAGTGCAGCCTTCGCACGGAGTGCTGCCTTCACACGGCGTGTAGCCTTCGCACGTAGTGCAGCCTTCGCACGGAGTGCAGCCTTCTCACGGAGTGCAGCCTTCGCACGGAGTGCTGCCTTCACACGGAGTGGAGATTTCGCAAGGAGTGCAGCCTTCGCACGGAGTGCAGCCTTCGCACGGAGTGCAGCCTTCGCACAGAGTGCGGCCTTCGCATGGAGTGCAGCCTTCGCACAGAGCGCAGCCTTCGCACGGAGTGCAG
This sequence comes from Schistocerca nitens, assembly GCF_023898315.1. NCBI lineage: Eukaryota > Metazoa > Arthropoda > Insecta > Orthoptera > Acrididae > Schistocerca > Schistocerca nitens. The sequence continues at coordinate 196,032 of NW_026045990.1, read as the reverse complement.
CCTTCGCACGGAGTGCAGTCTTCGCACGGAGTGCTGCCTTCGCACGGAGTGCTGCCTTCGCACGGAGTGCTGCCTTCGCACGGAGTGCAGCCTTCGCACGGAGTGCAGCCTTCGCACGGAGTGCAGCCTTCGCAGGGAGTGGAGACTTCGCAACGAGTGCAGCCTTCGCATGGAGTGCAGCCTTCGCACGGAGTGCAGCCTTGGCACGGAGTGCAGCCTTCGCTCGGAGTGCAGCCTTCGCATTGAGTGCAGCCTTCGGACACAGTGCAGCCTTCGCACAAAGTGCTGCTGTTGCACGGAGTGCAGCCCTCGCACGGAGTGCAGCCATCGCACGGAGTGCAGCCTTCGCACGGAGTGGAGACTTCGCAAGGAGTGCACCCTTGGCACGGAGTGCAGCCTTCGCACGGAGTGCTGCTGTTGCACAGAGTGCAGCCTTCGCACGGAGTGCAGCCTTCGCACGGAGTGCAGACTTCGCACAGAGTGCAGCCTTCACACGGAGAGCTGCCTTCGCACGGAGAGCTGCCTTCATACGGAGTGCTGCTGTTGCACGGAGTGCAGCCTTTGCACGGAGTGCAGCCATCGCACGGAGTGGAGACTTTGCAAGGAGCGCGGCCTTCGCACGGAGTGCAGGCTTCGCACGGAGTGCAGCCTTCGCACAGAGAGCAGCCTTCGCACAGTGTGCACCTTTCGCACAGAGTGCAGCCCTCGCACCGAGTGCAGCCTTCCCACGGAGTGCTGCGTTCACACGGAGAGCTGCCTTCGCATGGAGTGCTGCTGTTGCACGGAGTGCAGCCTTCACACGGAGTGCAGCCATCGCACGGAGTGCAGCCTTTGCACGGAGTGGAGACTTTGCAAGGAGTGCAGCCTTCGCACGGAGTGCAGCCTTCACACGGAGTGCTGCCTTCGCACGGAGTGCAGCCTTTGCACGGAGTGAAGACTTCGCACGGAGTGCAGCCTTCGCACAGAGTGCTGCCTTCGCACGGAGTGCTGCCTTCGCACGGAGTGCTGCTTTTGCACGGAGTGCAGCCTTCGCACGGATTGCCGCCATCGCACGGAGTGCAGCCTTCGCACGGAGTGGACCCTTCGCAAGGAGTGCAGCCTTCGCACGGAGTGTAGCCTTCGCACGGAGTGCAGCCTTCGCACGGAGTGCAGCTTTCACACGGAGTGCAGCCTTCGCACGGAGTGCAGCCTTCGCACGGAGTGCAGTCTTCGCATGGAGTGCAGCCTTCGCACGGAGTGCTGCTTTCGCACGGAGTGCTAACTTCGCACGGAATGCTGCTGTTGCACAGAGTGCAGCCTGTGCATGGAGTGCAGCCATCGCACGGACTGCAGCCTTCGCACGGAGTGGAGACTTCGCAAGGAGTGCAGCCTTCACACGGAGTGCAGCCTTTGCACGGACTGCAGCCTTCGCACGGAGTGGAGACTTCGCAAGGAGTGCAGCCTTCGCACGGAGTGCAGCCTTCGCACGGAGTGCTGCTGTTTCACGGAGTGCAGCCATCGCACGGAGTGCAGCCTTCGCAGAGAGTGCAGCCTTCGCACAGAGTGGAGACTTCGTAAGGAGTGCAGACTTTGCACGGAGTGCAGCCTTGGCACGGAGTGCAGCCTTGGCATGGAGAGCCGCCTTGGCACGGAGTGCAGCCTTGACACGGAGTGCAGCCTTCGCAAGCAGTGCAGCCTCCGCACGGAGTGCAGCCCTCGCACGGAGTGCAGCCTTCGCACGGAGTGCAGCCTTCGCACGGAGTGCAACCTTCACACGGAGTGCTGCCTGCGCACGGAGTGCTGCCTCCGCACGGAGTGCTGCCTTCGCACGGAGTGCTGCTGTTGCCCGGAGTGCAGCCCTCGCACGGAGTGCAGCCATCGCACGGAGTGCTGCCTTCGCACGGAGTGGAGACTTCGCAAGGTGTGCAGCCTTTGCACGGAGCGCAGCCTTCGAACGGAGAGCTGCTTCGCACGGAGAGCTGCCTTCGCACGGAGTGCTGCGGTTGCACGGAGCGCAGCCTTTGCACGGAGTGCAGCCATCGCACGGAGTGCAGCCTTCGCACGGAGTGGAGACTTTGCAAGGAGTGCAGCCTTCGCACGGAGTGCAGCCTTCGCACGGAGTTCAGCATTCGCACGGAGTGCAGCCTTCGCACGGAGTGCTGCTGTTGCACGGAGTGCAGCCATCGCACGGTGTGCAGCCTTCGCACGGAGTGCAGCCTTCGCACGGAGTGCAGCCATCGCACGGAGTGCAGCCTTCGCACGGAGTGGAGACTTCGCAAGGAGTGCAGCCTTCGCATGGAGTGCAGCCTTCGCACGGAGTGCTGCTGTTGCACGGAGTGCAGCCATTGCACGGTGTGCAGCCTTCGCACAGAGTGCAGCCTTCGCACGGAGTGCAGCCTTCGCATGGAGTGCAGCCTTCGCACGGAGTGCTGCCTCCACACGGAGTGCTGCCTCCGCACTGAGTGCTGCCTTCGCACGGAGTGCTGCTGTTGTTGGAGTGCAGCCCTCGCACGGAGTGCAGCCATCGCACGGAGTGCAGCCTTCGCACGGAGTGGAGACTTCGCAAGGAGTGCAGCCTTCGCACGGAGTGCAGCCTTCGCACGGAGTTCAGCATTCGCACGGAGTGCAGCCTTCGCATGGAGTGCAGCCTTCGCACGGAGTGCAGCCTTCGCACGGAGTGCAGCCTTCACAATGAGTGCAGCCTTCACAATGATTGCAGCCTCCGCAGGGAGTGCAGCCTCCACATGGAATGCAGCCTCCACATGGAATGCAGCCTCCACATGGAATGCAGCCTCCACATGGAGTGCAGTCTCTGCATGGAGTGCAGTCTCTGCATGGAGTGCAGTCTCTGCATGGAGTGCAGTCTCTGCATGGAGTGCAGCCTCCACTGGGCTACACCCTTCACAGGGAGAGCAGCCTTTGCATGCAGTGCAGCAGTTTTCGCACAGAGTGCAGCCCTCGAACACAGTGCAGCCTTCGCACGGAGTGCAGCCTTCGCACGGAGTGCAGCCTTCGCACGGAGTGCAGCCTTCGCACGGAGTGCAGCTTTCGCACGGAGTGCAGCCTTCGCACGGAGTGCAGCCTTCGCACGGAGTGCAGCCTTCGCACGGAGTGCAGCCTTCGCACAGAGTGCAGCCTTCGCACGGAGTGCAGCCTTCGCACAGAGCGCAGCCTTCGCACGGAGTGCGGCCTTCGCACGGAGTGCAGTCTTCGCACGGAGTGCTGCCTTCGCACGGAGTGCTGCCTTCGCACCGAGTGCTGCCTTCGCACCGAGTGCTGCCTTCGCACGGAGTGCTGCCTTCGCACGGAGTGCAGCCTTCGCACGGGGTGCAGCCTTCGCACAGAGTGCAGCCTTCGCAGGGAGTGGAGACTTCGCAAGGAGTGCAGCCTTCGCACGGAGTGCAGCCTTCGCACGGAGTGCAGGCTTCGCACGGAGTGCAGCCTTCGCACAGAGTGCAGCCTTCGCACAGAGTGCAGCCTTCGCACAGAGTGCAGCCTTCGCACGGAGTGCAGCCTTCCCACGGAGTGCTGCCTTCGCACGGAGAGCTGCCTTCGCTTGGAGTGCTGCTGTTGAACGGAGTGCAGCCTTTGCACGGAGTGCAGCCATCGCACAGAGTGCAGCCTTCGCTCGGAGTGGAGACTTCGCAAGGAGTGCAGCCTTCACACGGAGTGCAGCCTTCGCACGTAGTGCAGCCTTCGCACGGAGTGCAGCCTTCGCACAGAGTGCAGCCTTCGCACAGAGTGCAGCCTTCGCACAGAGTGCAGCCTTCGCACGGAGTGCAGTGCTGCTGTTGCACGGAGTGCAGCCTTCGCACGGAGTGCAGCCTTCGCACAGAGTGCAGCCTTCGCACGGAGTGCAGCCTCCGCACGGAGTGCAGCCATCACACGGAGTGCTGCCTTCGCATGGTCAGCTGCCTTCGCACGGAGTGCTGCTGTTGCACGGAGTGCAGCCTTCGCACGGAGTGCAGCCATCGCACAGAGTGCAGCCTTCGCACGGAGTGGAGACTTTGCAAGGAGTGCAGCCTTCGCACGGAGTGCAGCCTTTGCACGGACTGCAGCCTTCGCACGGAGTGGAGACTTCGCAAGGAGTGCAGCCTTCGCACGGGGTGCAGCCTTCGCATGGAGTGCTGCTGTTGCACGGAGTGCAGCCATCGCACGGAGTGCAGCCTTCGCAGAGAGTGCAGCCTTCGCACAGAGTGGAGACTTCGCAAAGAGTGCAGTCTTCGCACGGAGTGCAGCCTTGGCACGGAGTGCAGCCTTGGCACGGAGTGCAGCCTTGGCACGGAGTGCAGCCTTGACACGGAGTGCAGCCTTCGCAAGGAGTGCAGCCTCCGCACGGAGTGCAGCCCTCGCACGGAGTGCAGCCTTCGCAAGGAGTGCAGCCTCCGCACGGAGTGCAGCCCTCGCACGGAGTGCAGCCTTCGCACGGAGTGCAGCCTTCGCACGGAGTGCAACCTTCGCACGGTGTGCTGCCTGCGCACGGAGTGCTGCCTTTGCACGGAGTGCTGCCTTCGCACGGAGTGCTGCTGTTGCACGGAGTGCAGCCCTCGCACGGAGCGCAGCCATCGCACGGAGTGCAGCCTTCGCACGGAGTGGAGACTTCGCAAGGAGTGCAGCCTTTGCACGGAGCGCAGCCTTCGAACGGAGAGCTGCCTTCGCACGGAGAGCTGCCTTCGCACGGAGTGCTGCGTTTGCACGGAGTGCAGCCTTTGCACGGAGTGCAGCCATCGCACGGAGTGCAGCCTTCGCACGGAGTGGAGACTTTGCAAGGAGTGCAGCCTTCGCACGGAGTGCAGGCTTCGCACGGAGTGCAGCCTTCGCACAGAGTGCAGCCTTCGCACAGAGTGCAGCCTTCGCACGGAGTGCAGCCTTCCCACGGAGTGCTGCCTTCGCACGGAGAGCTGCCTTCGCTTGGAGTGCTGCTGTTGCACGGAGTGCAGCCTTTGCACGGAGTGCAGCCATCGCTGAGAGTGCAGCCTTCGCTCGGAGTGGAGACTTCGCAAGGAGTGCAGCCTTCACACGGAGTGCAGCCTTCGCACGTAGTGCAGCCTTCGCACGGAGTGCAGCCTTCGCACAGAGTGCAGCCTTCGCACAGAGTGCAGCCTTCGCACAGAGTGCAGCCTTCGCACAGAGTGCAGTGCTGCTGTTGCACGGAGTGCAGCCTTCGCACGGAGTGCAGCCTTCGCACAGAGTGCAGCCTTCGCACGGAGTGCAGCCTCCGCACGGAGTGCAGCCATCACACGGAGTGCTGCCTTCGCATGGACAGCTGCCTTCGCACGGAGTGCTGCTGTTGCACGGAGTGCAGCCTTCGCACGGAGTGCAGCCATCGCACGGAGTGCAGCCTTCGCACGGAGTGGAGACTTTGCAAGGAGTGCAGCCTTCGCACGGAGTGCAGCCTTTGCATGGACTGCAGCCTTCGCACGGAGTGGAGACTTCGCAAGGAGTGCAGCCTTCGCACGGAGTGCAGCCTTCGCATGGAGTGCTGCTGTTGCACGGAGTGCAGCCATCGCACGGAGTGCAGCCTTCGCAGAGAGTGTAGCCTTCGCACAGAGTGGAGACTTCGCAAGGAGTGCAGTCTTCGCACGGAGTGCAGCCTTGGCACGGAGTGCAGCCTTGGCACGGAGTGCAGCCTTGGCACGGAGTGCAGCCTTGACACGGAGTGCAGCCTTCGCAAGGAGTGCAGCCTCCGCACAGAGTGCAGCCCTCGCACGGAGTGCAGACTTCGCAAGGAGTGCAGCCTCCGCACGGAGTGCAGCCCTCGCACGGAGTGCAGCCTCCGCACGGAGTGCAGCCTTCGCACGGAGTGCAACCTTCGCACGGTGTGCTGCCTGCGCACGGAGTGCTGCCTCCGCACGGAGTGCTGCCTTCGCACGGAGTGCTGCTGTTGCACGGAGTGCAGCCCTCGCACGGAGCGCAGCCATCGCACGGAGTGCAGCCTTCGCACGGAGTGGAGACTTCGCAAGGAGTGCAGCCTTTGCACGGAGCGCAGCCTTCGAACGGAGAGCTGCCTTCGCACGGAGAGCTGCCTTCGCACGGAGTGCTGCGTTTGCACGGAGTGCAGCCTTTGCACGGAGTGCAGCCATCGCACGGAGTGCAGCCTTCGCACGGAGTGGAGACTTTGCAAGGAGTGCAGCCTTCGCACGGAGTGCAGGCTTCGCACGGAGTGCAGCCTTCGCACAGAGTGCAGCCTTCGCACAGAGTGCAGCCTTCGCACGGAGTGCAGCCTTCCCACGGAGTGCTGCCTTCGCACGGAGAGCTGCCTTCGCTTGGAGTGCTGCTGTTGCACGGAGTGCAGCCTTTGCACGGAGTGCAGCCATCGCTGAGAGTGCAGCCTTCGCTCGGAGTGGAGACTTCGCAAGGAGTGCAGCCTTCACACGGAGTGCAGCCTTCGCACGTAGTGCAGCCTTCGCACGGAGTGCAGCCTTCGCACAGAGTGCAGCCTTCGCACAGAGTGCAGCCTTCGCACAGAGTGCAGCCTTCGCACGGAGTGCAGCCTCCGCACGGAGTGCAGCCATCACACGGAGTGCTGCCTTCGCATGGACAGCTGCCTTCGCACGGAGTGCTGCTGTTGCACGGAGTGCAGCCTTCGCACGGAGTGCAGCCATCGCACGGAGTGCAGCCTTCGCACGGAGTGGAGACTTTGCAAGGAGTGCAGCCTTCGCACGGAGTGCAGCCTTTGCACGGACTGCAGCCTTCGCACGGAGTGGAGACTTCGCAAGGAGTGCAGCCTTCGCACGGAGTGCAGCCTTCGCATGGAGTGCTGCTGTTGCACGGAGTGCAGCCATCGCACGGAGTGCAGCCTTCGCAGAGAGTGTAGCCTTCGCACAGAGTGGAGACTTCGCAAGGAGTGCAGTCTTCGCACGGAGTGCAGCCTTGGCACGGAGTGCAGCCTTGGCACGGAGTGCAGCCTTGGCACGGAGTGCAGCCTTGACACGGAGTGCAGCCTTCGCAAGGAGTGCAGCCTCCGCACAGAGTGCAGCCCTCGCACGGAGTGCAGCCTTCGCACGGAGTGCAGCCTTCCCACGGAGTGCTGCCTTCGCACGGAGTGCTGCTGTTGCACGGAGTGCAGCCATCGCACGGATTGTCGCCATCGCATGGAGTGCAGCCTTCGCATGGAGTGGAGACTTCGCAAGGAGTGCAGCCTTCACACGGAGTGCAGCCTTCGCACGGAGTGCAGCCTTCGCGCGGAGTGCAGCCTTCGCACGGAGTGCATTCTTCGCACGGAGTGCAGCCTTCGCGCGGAGTGCTGCTGTTGCACGGAGTGCAGCCATCGCACGGAGTGGAGCCTTCGCACAGAGTGCAGCCTTCGCACAGAGTGGAGACTTCGCAAGGAGTGCAGCCTTCGCACGGAGTGCAGCCTTGGCACGGAATGCAGCCTTGGCACGGAGTGCAGCCTTGGCACGGTGTGCAGCCTTGGCACGGAGTGCTGCCTCCGCACGGAGTGCTGCCTCCGCACTGAGTGCTGCCTTCGCACGGAGTGCTGCTGTTGTTGGAGTACAGCCCTCGCACGGAGTGCAGCCATCGCACGGAGTGCAGCCTTCGCACGGAGTGGAGACTTCGCAAGGAGTGCAGCCTTCGCACGGAGTGCTGCTGTTGCACGGAGTGCAGCCTTCGCACGGAGTGCAGCCTTCGCACAGAGTGCAGCCTTCGCACGGAGTGCAGCCTCCGCACGGAGTGCAGCCTTCACACGGAGTGCTGCCTTCGCATGGAGAGCTGCCTTCGCACGGAGTGCTGCTGTTGCACGGAGTGCAGCCTTCGCACGGAGTGCAGCCATCGCACGGAGTGCAGCCTTCGCACGGAGTGGAGACTTTGCAAGGAGTGCAGCCTTCGCACGGAGTGCAGCCTTTGCACGGACTGCAGCCTTCGCACGGAGTGGAGACTTCGCAAGGAGTGCAGCCTTTGCACGGAGTGCAGCCTTCGCACGGAGTGCTGCTGTTGCATGGAGTGCAGCCATCGCACGGAGTGCAGCCTTCGCAGAGAGTGCAGCCTTCGCACAGAGTGGAGACTTCGCAAGGAGTGCAGTCTTCGCACGGAGTGCAGCCTTGGCACGGAGTGCAGCCTTGGCACGGAGTGCAGCCTTGGCACGGAGTGCAGCCTTGACACGGAGTGCAGCCTTCGCAAGGAGTGCAGCCTCCGCACGGAGTGCAGCCCTCGCACGGAGTGCAGCCTTCGCACGGAGTGCAGCCTTCGCACGGAGTGCAACCTTCGCACGGTGTGCTGCCTGCGCACGGAGTGCTGCCTCCGCACGGAGTGCTGCCTTCGCACGGAGTGCTGCTGTTGCACGGAGTGCAGCCCTCGCACGGAGCGCAGCCATCGCACGGAGTGCAGCCTTCGCACGGAGTGGAGACTTCGCAAGGAGTGCAGCCTTTGCACGGAGCGCAGCCTTCGAACGGAGAGCTGCCTTCGCACGGAGAGCTGCCTTCGCACGGAGTGCTGCGTTTGCACGGAGTGCAGCCTTTGCACGGAGTGCAGCCATCGCACGAAGTGCAGCCTTCGCACGGAGTGGAGACTTTGCAAGGAGTGCAGCCTTCGCACGGAGTGCGGGCTTCGCACGGAGTGCTGCCTTCGCACGGAGAGCTGCCTTCGCTTGGAGTGCTGCTGTTGCACGGAGTGCAGCCTTTGCACGGAATGCAGCCATCGCACGGAGTGCAGCCTTCGCACGGAGTGGAGACTTTGCAAGGAGTGCAGCCTTTGCACGGAGTGCAGCCTTCACACGGAGTGCTGCCTTCGCACGGAGTGCAGCCTTTGCACGGAGTGAAGACTTCGCACGGAGTGCACCCTTCGCACGGAGTGCTGCCTTCGCACGGAGTGCTGCCTTCGCACGGAGTGCTGCCTTCGCACGGAGTGCTGCTGTTGCACGGAGTGCAGCCATCGCACGGATTGCCGCCATCGCATGGAGTGCAGCCTTCGCATGGAGTGGAGACTTCGCAAGGAGTGCAACCTTCACACGGAGTGCAGCCTTCGCACGGAGTGCAGCCTTCGCGCGGAGTGCAGCCTTCGCACGGAGTGCATCCTTCGCACGGAGTGCAGCCTTCGCACGGAGTGCTGCTGTTGCACGGAGTGCAGCCATCGCACGGAGTGCAGCCTTCGCACAGAGTGCAGCCTTCGCACAGAGTGGAGACTTCGCAAGGAGTGCAGCCTTCGCACGGAGTGCAGCCTTGGCACGGAATGCAGCCTTGGCACGGAGTGCAGCCTTGGCACGGAGTGCAGCCTTGGCACGGAGTGCAGCCTCCGCACGGAGTGCAGCCTCCGCACGGAGTGCAGCCTTCGCACGGAGTGCAGCCTTCGCACGGGGTGCAGCCTTCGCACGGAGTGCAGCCTTCGCACGGAGTGCTGCCTCCGCACGGAGTGCTGCCTCCGCACTGAGTGCTGCCTTCGCACGGAGTGCTGCTGTTGTTGGAGTGCAACCCTCACACGGAGTGCAGCCATCGCACGGAGTGCAGCCTTCGCACGGAGTGGAGACTTCGCAAGGAGTGCAGCCTTCGCACGGAGTGCTGCTGTTGCACGGAGTGCAGCCTTCGCACGGAGTGCAGCCTTCGCACAGAGTGCAGCCTTCGCACGGAGTGCAGCCTCTGCACGGAGTGCAGCCTTCGCACGGAGTGCAGCCTTCGCACGGAGTGCAGCCTTCGCACGGAGTGCAGTCTTCGCACGAAGTGCTGCTGTTGCAAGGAGTGCAGCCTTCACACGGAGTGCAGCCTTCGCACAGAGTGCAGTCTTCGCACGGAGTGCAGCCTTCGCACGGAGTGCAGCCTTCCCACGGAGTGCTGCCTTCACACGGAGTGCTGCCTTCGCACGGAGAGCTGCCTTCGCACGGAGTGCTGCTATTGCACGGAGTGCAGCCATCGCACGGAGTGCAGTCATCGCACGGAGTGCAGCCTTCGCACGGAGTGGCGATTTTGCAAGGAGTGCAGCCTTCGCACGGAGAGCAGCCTTCACACGCAGTGCAGTCTTCGCACGGAGTGCAGCCTTCACATGGAGTGCAGCCTTCGCACGGAGTGCAGCCTTCGCACGGAGTGCTGCCTTCGCACGGAGTGGTGCCTTTGCACGGAGTGCTGCTGTTGCACGGAGTGCAGCCTTCGCACGGATTGCCGCCATCGCACGGAGTGGAGACTTCGCAAGCAGTGCAGCCTTCGCACGGAGTGCAGCCTTCGCACGGAGTGCAGCCTTCGCACGGAGTGCAGCCTTCGCACGGAGTGCAGCCTTGGCACGGAGTGCAGCCTTCGCTCGGAGTGCAGCCTTCGCAAGGAGTGCAGCCTTCGCACGGAGTGCAGCCTTCGCACGGAGTGCAGCCTTCGCACGGAGTGCAGCCTTCGCACGGAGTGCAGCCTTCACACGGAGTGCAGCCTTCGCACGGTGTGAAGCCATCGCACGGAGTGCTGCCTTCGCACGGAGTGCTGCCTCCGCACGGAGTGCTGCCTTCGCACAGAGTGCTGCTGTTGTCGGAGTGCAGCCCTCGCACGGAGTGCAGCCATCGCACGAAGTGCAGCCTTCGCACGGAGTGGAGACTTCGTAAGGAGTGCAGCCTTCGCACGGAGTACAGCCATCGCAAGGAGTGCAGCCTCCGCACGGAGTGCAGCCTCCGCACGGAGTGCAGCCTTCGCACGGAGTGCAGCCTTTGCACGGAGTGCAGCCTTCACACGGAGTGCTCCGTTCGCACGGAGTGCTGCTTTCGCACGGAGTATGCCTTCGCACTGAGTGCTGCTGTTGCACGATCTGCAGCCTTCACACGGAGTGCAGCCATCGCACGGAGTGGAGACCTCGCAAGGAGTGCAGCCTTCGCACGGAGTGCAGCCTTCGCACGGAAAACAGCGTTCGCATGGAGTGCAACCTTCGCATGGAGTGCAGCCTTCGCACGGAGTGCAGCCTTCGCACAGAGTGCAGCCTTCGCAGGGACTGCTGCCCTGCACGGAATGCTGCTGTTGCATGGAGTGCAGCCCTCGCACAGAGTGCAGCCCTCGCACGGAGTGCAGCCATCGCACGGAGTGCAGCCTTCGCACTGAGTGCAGCCTTTGCACGGAGTTCAGCCTTCGCACGGAGTGCAGCTTTCGCACGGTGTGCAGCCTTCGCACGGAGTGCTGCCTTCGCACGGAGTGCTGCCTGCGCACGGAGTGCTGCTGTTGCACAGTGTGCAGCGTTCGCCCGGAGTCCATCCATCGCACGGAGTGCAGCCTTCGTACGGAGTGGATACTTCGCAAGGAGTGCAGCGTTCGCACGGAGTGCAGACTTCGCGCACGGAGTGCAGCCTTCGCACGGAGTGCAGCTTTCGCACGGAGTGCAGCCTTCACACGGTGTGCAGCCTTCGCACGGCATGCAGCCTTCACAATGAGTGCAGCCTCCGCAATGAGTGCAGCCTCCACGTGGATTGCAGCCTCCACATTGAGTGCAGCCTCCATATGGGGTGCAGTCTCTGCATGGAGTGCAGTCTATGCATGGAGTGCAGTCTCAGCATGGAGTGCAGCCACCACTGGGAGTACACCCTTCACAGGGAGAGCAGCCTTTGCATGCAGTGCAGCAGTTTTCGCACAGAGTTCAGCCCTCGAACACAGTGTAGCCTTCGCACGGAGTGCAGAATTCGCACGGAGTGCAGCCTTCGCACGGAGAGCAGCCTTCGCACGGAGTGCAGCCTTCGCACGGAGTGCAGCCTTCGCACGGAGTGCAGCCTTCGCACGGAGTGCTGCCTTAGCACGGAGTGAAGACTTCGCAAGGACTGCAGCGTTCGCACGAAGTGCAGCCTTCGCACGGAGTGCAGCCTTCGAACGGAGTGCAGCCTTCGCACGGAGTGCAGCCTTCGCCCGGAGTGCAGCCTTCACATGGAGTGCTGCCTTCGCACGGAGTGCTGCCTTCGCACGGAGTGCTGCTGTTGCACGGAGTGCAGCCTTCGCACGGAGTGCAGCCATCGCACCGAGTGCTGCCTTCGCACAGAGTGGAGACTTCGCAAGGACTGCAGCGTTCGCACGGAGTGCAGCCTTCGCACGGAGTGCAGCCTTCGCACGGAGTGCAGCCTTCGCACGGAGTGTAGCCTTCGCACGGACTGCAGCCTTCGTACGGAGTGCAGTCTTCGCACGGAGTGCTGCCTTTGCACGGAGTGCAGGTTTCACAATGAGTGCAGCCTTCAAAATGAGTGCAGCCTCCGCAAGGAGTGCAGCCTCCGCATGGAGTGCAGCCCCCTCATGGAGTGCAGTCTCCGCATGGAGTGCAGTCTCTGCATGGAGTGCAGTCTCTGCATGGAGTGCAGCCTCCACTGGGAGTTCACCCTTCACAGGGAGAGCAGCGTTTGCATGCAATGCAGCAGTTTTCGCACAGTGTGCAGCCCTCGAACACAGTGCACCATCGCACGGAGTGCAGCCATCGCGCAGAGTGCAGCCTTCGCACGGATTGCAGCCTTCGCACGGAGTGCAGCCTTCGCACGGAGTGCAGCCTTCGCACAGAGTGGACCCTTCGCACGGAGTGCAGCCTTCGCATGGAGTGCAGCCTTAGTACGGAGTGCAACCTTCGCACGGAGTGCAGCCTTCGCACGGAGTGCAGCCTTCACACGGAGTGCAGCCTTCGCACGGAGTGCAGCCTTCGCACGGAGTGCAGCCTTCGCACGGAGTGCAGCCAACGCACGGCGTGCAGCCTTCGCACGTAGTGCAGCCTTCGCACGGAGTGCAGCCTTCGCACGGAGTGCAGCCTTAGTACGGAGTGCAACCTTCGCACGGAGTGCAGCCTTCGCACGGAGTGCAGCCTTCGTACGGAGTGCAGCCTTCGCACAGAGTGCAGCCTTCGCACGGAGTGCAGCCTTCGCACAGAGCGCAGCCTTCGCACGGAGTGCAGCCTTCGCACGGAGTGCAGTCTTCGCACGGAGTGCACCCTTGGCACGGAGTGCAGCCTTCGCGCGGAGTGTAGCCTGCGCACGGAGTGCAGCCTTCGGACACAGTGCAGCATTCGCACGGAGTACTGCTGTTGCACGGAGTGCAGCCCTCGCACGGAGTGCAGCCATCGCACGGAGTGCAGCCTTCGTACGGAGTGGATACTTCGCACGGAGTGGAGATTTCGCAAGGAGTGCAGCCTTCGCACAGAGTTCAGCCCTCGAACACAGTGCAGCCTTCGCACGGAGTGCAGAATTCGCACGGAGTGCAGACTTCGCACGGAGTGCAGCCTTCGCTCGGAGTGCAGCCTTCGCACGGAGTGCAGCCTTCGCACGGAGTGCAGCCTTAGCACGGAGTGGAGACTTCGCAAGGACTGCAGCGTTCGCACGGAGTGCAGCCTTCGCACGGAGTGCAGCCTTCGCACGGAGTGCAGCCATCGCTCGGAGTGGAGACTTTGCAAGGAGTGCAGCCTTCGCACAGAGTGCTGCCTTCGCACGGAGTGCTGCCTTCGCATGGAGTGCAGCCTTCGCACGGAGTGCAGCCTTCGCACGGAGTGCAGCCTTCGCACGGAGTGCAGCCTTCGCACGGAGTGCAGCCTTCGCAGGGAGTGGAGACTTCGCAAGGAGTGCAGCCTTCACACGGAGTGCAGCCTTCGCACGGAGTGCAGCCTTCGCACGGAGTGCAGCCTTCGCACGGAGTGCAGCCTTGGCCAGAGTGCAGCCTTGGCACGGAGTGCAGCCTTGGCACGGAGTGCAGCCTTCGCGCGGAGTGCAGCCTGCGCACGGAGTGCAGCCTTCGGACACAGTGCAGCGTTCGCACGGAGTGCTGCTGTTGCACGGAGTGCAGCCCTCGCACGGAGTGCTGCCTTCGCACGGAGTGCTGCCTGCGCATGGAGTGCTGCTGTTGCACGGTGCAGCTTTCGCACGGTGTGCAGCCTTCGCACAGAGTCCATCCATCGCACGGAGTGCAGCCTTCGTACGGAGTGGATACTTCGCACGGAGTGCAAACTTCGCGCACGGAGTGCAGCCTTCGCACGGAGTGCAGCCTTCGGACACAGTGCAGCCTTCGCACAAAGTGCTGCTGTTGCACGGAATGCAGCCCTCGCACGGAGTGCAGCCATCACACGGAGTGCAGCCTTCGCACGGAGTGGAGACTTCACAAGGAGTGCAGCCTTGGCACGGAGTGCAGCCTTCGCACGGAGTGCTGCTGTTGCACGGAGTGCAGCCTTCGCACGGAGTGCAGCCTTCGCACGGAGTGCAGACTTCGCACAGAGTGCAGCCTTCACAACGAGAGCTGCCTTCGCACGGAGAGCTGCCTTCACACGGAGTGCTGCTGTTGCACGGAGTGCAGCCTTTGCACGGAGTGCAGCCATCGCACGGAGTGCAGCCTTCGCACGAAGTGGAGACTTTGCAAGGAGAGCAGCCTTCGGACGGAGTGCAGACTTCGCACGGAATGCAGCCTTCGCACAGAGTGCAGCCTTCGCACAGAGTGCACCCTTCGCACAGAGTGCAGCCCTCGCACGGAGTGCAGCCTTCCCACGGAGTGCTGCGTTCGCACGGAGAGCTGCCTTCGCATGGAGTGCTGCTGTTGCACAGAGTGCAGCCTTCGCACGGAGTGCAGCCATCGCACGGAGTGCAGCCTTCGCACAGAGTGGAGACTTTGCAAGGAGTGCAGCCTTCACACGGAGTGCAGCCTTCACACAGAGTGCTGCCTTCGCACGGAGTGCAGCCTTTGCACGGAGTGAAGACTTCGCATGGAGTGCAGCCTTCGCACGGAGTGCTGCCTTCGCACAGAGTGCTGCCTTCGCACGGAGTGCTGCTCCTGCACGGAGTGCAGCCTTCGCACGGATTGCCGCCATCGCACGGAGTGCAGCCTTCGCACGGAGTGGACCCTTCGCAAGGAGTGCAGCCTTCGCACGGAGTGTAGCCTTCGCACGGAGTGCAGCCTTCGCACGGAGTGCAGCTTTCACACGGAGTGCAGCCTTCGCACGGAGTGCAGCCTTCGCACGGAGTGCAGTCTTCGCATGGAGTGCAGCCTTCGCACGGAGTGCTGCTTTCGCACGGAGTGCTAACTTCGCACGGAATGCTGCTGTTGCACAGAGTGCAGCCTGTGCACGGAGTGCAACCATCGCACAGACTGCAGCCTTCGCACGCAGTGGAGACTTCGCAAGGAGTGAGCCTTCGCACGGAGTGCAGCCTTCGCACGGAGTGCTGCTGTTGCACGGAGTGCAGCCATCGCACGGAGTGCAGCCTTCGCACAGAGTGCAGCCTTCGCACAGAGTGGAGACTTCGCAAGGAGTGCAGCCTTGGCACGGAGTGCAGCCTTGGCACGGAGTGCAGCCTTGGCACGGAGTGCAGCCTTGGCACGGAGTGCAGCCTTGGCACGGAGTGCAGCCTTCGCAAGGAGTGCAGCCTCCGCACAGAGTGCAGCCTTCGCACGGAGTGCAGCCTTCGCACGGAGTGCTGCTGTTGCACGGAGTGCAGCCTTCGCACGGGGTACAGCCTTCGCACAGAGTGCAGCCTTCGCATGGAGTGCAGCCTTCGCACGGAGTGCAGCCTTCCCACGGAGTGCTGCCTTAACACGGAGTGCTGCCTTCGCATGGAGAGCTGCCTTCGCACGGAGTGCTGCTGTTGCACGGAGTGCAGCCTTTGCACGGAGTGCAGCCATCGCACGGAGTGCAGCCTTCGCTCGGAGTGGAGACTTTGCAAGGAGTGCAGCATTCACACGGAGTGCAGCCTTTCCACGGACTGCAGCCTTCGCACGGAGTGGAGACTTCGCAAGGAGTGCAGCCTTCGCACGGAGTGCAGCCTTCGCACGGAGTGCTGCTGTTGCACGGAGTGCAGCCATCGCACGGAGTGCAGCCTTCGCAGAGAGTGCAGCCTTCGCATAGACTGGAGACTTCGCAAGGAGTGTAGTCTTCGCACGGAGTGCAGCCTTGGCACGGAGTGCAGCCTTGGCACGGAGTGCAGCCTTGGCACGGAGTGCAGCCTTGACACGGAGTGCAGCCTTCGCAAGGAGTGCAGCCTCCGCACGGAGTGCAGCCCTCGCACGGAGTGCAGCCTTCGCACGGAGTGCAGCCTTCGCACGGAGTGCTGCCTTCGCACGGAGTGCTGCCTTCGCACGGAGTGCTGCTCCTGCACGGAGTGCAGCCTTCGCACGGATTGCCGCCATCGCACGGAGTGCAGCCTTCGCACGGAGTGGACCCTTCGCAAGGAGTGCAGCCTTCGCACGGAGTGTAGCCTTCGCACGGAGTGCAGCCTTCGCACGGAGTGCAGCTTTCACACGGAGTGCAGCCTTCGCACGGAGTGCAGCCTTCGCACGGAGTGCAGTCTTCGCATGGAGTGCAGCCTTCGCACGGAGTGCTGCTTTCGCACGGAGTGCTAACTTCGCACGGAATGCTGCTGTTGCACAGAGTGCAGCCTGTGCATGGAGTGCAGCCATCGCACGGACTGCAGCCTTCGCACGGAGTGGAGACTTCGCAAGGAGTGCAGCCTTCACACGGAGTGCAGCCTTTGCACGGACTGCAGCCTTCGCACGGAGTGGAGACTTCGCAAGGAGTGCAGCCTTCGCACGGAGTGCAGCCTTCGCACGGAGTGCTGCTGTTTCACGGAGTGCAGCCATCGCACGGAGTGCAGCCTTCGCAGAGAGTGCAGCCTTCGCACAGAGTGGAGACTTCGTAAGGAGTGCAGTCTTCGCACGGAGTGCAGCCTTGGCACGGAGTGCAGCCTTGGCATGGAGAGCCGCCTTGGCACGGAGTGCAGCCTTGACACGGAGTGCAGCCTTCGCAAGCAGTGCAGCCTCCGCACGGAGTGCAGCCCTCGCACGGAGTGCAGCCTTCGCACGGAGTGCAGCCTTCGCACGGAGTGCAACCTTCACACGGAGTGCTGCCTGCGCACGGAGTGCTGCCTCCGCACGGAGTGCTGCCTTCGCACGGAGTGCTGCTGTTGCCCGGAGTGCAGCCCTCGCACGGAGTGCAGCCATCGCACGGAGTGCTGCCTTCGCACGGAGTGGAGACTTCGCAAGGAGTGCAGCCTTTGCACGGAGCACAGCCTTCGAACGGAGAGCTGCTACGCACGGAGAGCTGCCTTCGCACGGAGTGCTGCGGTTGCACGGAGCGCAGCCTTTGCACGGAGTGCAGCCATCGCACGGAGTGCAGCCTTCGCACGGAGTGGAGACTTTGCAAGGAGTGCAGCCTTCGCACGGAGTGCAGCCTTCGCACGGAGTTCAGCATTCGCACGGAGTGCAGCCTTCGCACGGAGTGCTGCTGTTGCACGGAGTGCAGCCATCGCACGGTGTGCAGCCTTCGCACGGAGTGCAGCCTTCGCACGGAGTGCAGCCATCGCACGGAGTGCAGCCTTCGCACGGAGTGGAGACTTCGCAAGGAGTGCAGCCTTCGCACGGAGTGCAGCCTTCGCACGGAGTGCTGCTGTTGCACGGAGTGCAGCCATCGCACAGTGTGCAGCCTTCGCACAGAGTGCAGCCTTCGCACGGAGTGCAGCCTTCGCATGGAGTGCAGCCTTCGCACGGAGTGCTGCCTCCACACGGAGTGCTGCCTCCGCACTGAGTGCTGCCTTCGCACGGAGTGCTGCTGTTGTTGGAGTGCAGCCCTCGCACGGAGTGCAGCCATCGCACGGAGTGCAGCCTTCGCACGGAGTGGAGACTTCGCAAGGAGTGCAGCCTTCGCACGGAGTGCAGCCTTCGCACGGAGTTCAGCATTCGCACGGAGTGCAGCCTTCGCATGGAGTGCAGCCTTCGCACGGAGTGCAGCCTTCGCACGGAGTGCAGCCTTCACAATGAGTGCAGCCTTCACAATGATTGCAGCCTCCGCAGGGAGTGCAGCCTCCACATGGAATGCAGCCTCCACATGGAATGCAGCCTCCACATGGAATGCAGCCTCCACATGGAGTGCAGTCTCTGCATGGAGTGCAGTCTCTGCATGGAGTGCAGTCTCTGCATGGAGTGCAGTCTCTGCATGGAGTGCAGCCTCCACTGGGCTACACCCTTCACAGGGAGAGCAGCCTTTGCATGCAGTGCAGCAGTTTTCGCACAGAGTGCAGCCCTCGAACACAGTGCAGCCTTCGCACGGAGTGCAGCCTTCGCACGGAGTGCAGCCTTCGCACGGAGTGCAGCCTTCGCACGGAGTGCAGCTTTCGCACGGAGTGCAGCCTTCGCACGGAGTGCAGCCTTCGCACGGAGTGCAGCCTTCGCACGGAGTGCAGCCTTCGCACAGAGTGCAGCCTTCGCACGGAGTGCAGCCTTCGCACAGAGCGCAGCCTTCGCACGGAGTGCAGCCTTCGCACGGAGTGCAGTCTTCGCACGGAGTGCTGCCTTCGCACGGAGTGCTGCCTTCGCACCGAGTGTTGCCTTCGCACCGAGTGCTGCCTTCGCACGGAGTGCTGCCTTTGCACGGAGTGCAGCCTTCGCACGGAGTGCAGCCTTCGCACAGAGTGCAGCCTTCGCAGGGAGTGGAGACTTCGCAAGGAGTGCAGCCTTCGCACGGAGTGCAGCCTTCGCACGGAGTGCAGCCTTCGCACGGAGTGCAGCCTTCGCACGGAGTGCAGCCTTGGCCGGAGTGCAGCCCTCGCATGGAGTGCAGCCATTGCACGGAGTGCAGCCTTCGCACGGAGTGGAGACTTCGCAAGGAGTGCAGCTTTCGCACGGAGTGCAGACTTCGCACAGAGTGCAGCCTTCGCACGGAGAGCTGCCTTCGCACGGAGAGCTGCCTTCGCACGGAGTGCTGCTGTTGCACGGTGTGCAGCCTTTGCACCGAGTGCAGCCATCGCACGGAGTGGAGACTTTGCAAGGAGTGCAGCCTTCCCACGGAGTGCTGCGTTCGCACGGAGTGGAGACTTTGCAAGGAGTGCAGCCTTCGCATGGAGTGCAGCCTTCACACGGAGTGCTGCCTTCGCACAGAGTGGAGACTTTGCAAGGAATGCAGCCTTCGCACGGAGTGCAGCCTTCACACGGAGTGCTGCCTTTGCACGGAGTGCAGCCTTTGCACGGAGTGAAGACTTCGCAAGGAGTGCAGCCTTCGCACGGAGTGCAGCCTTTGCACGGAGTGCAGCCATCGCACGGAGTGCAGCCTTCGCACAGAGTGGAGACTTTGCAAGGAATGCAGCCTTCGCACGGAGTGCAGCCTTCACACGGAGTGCTGCCTTTGCACGGAGTGCAGCCTTTGCACGGAGTGAAGACTTCGCAAGGAGTGCAGCTTTCGCACGGAGTGCAGCCATCGCACGGAGTGCAGCCTTCGCACGGAGTAGAGACTTTGCAAGGAGTGCAGTCTTCGCACGGAGTGCAGCCTTCACACGGAGTGCTGCCTTCGCACGGAGTGCAGCCTTTGCACGGAGTGAAGACTTCGCACGGAGTGAAGCCTTCGCAAGGGGTGCTGCCTTCGCACGGAGTGCTGCCTTCGCATGGAGTGCTGCTTTTGCACGGAGTGCAGCCTTCGCACGGATTGCCGCCATCGCACGGAGTGCAGCCTTCGCACGGAGTGGAGACTTTGCAAGGAGTGCAGCCTTCGCACAGAGTGTAGTCTTCGCACGGAGTGCAGCCTTCGCACAGAGTGCAGCCTTCGCACGGAGTGCAGCCTTCGCACGGAGTGCAGCCTTCGCACGGAGTGCAGTCTTCGCATGGAGTGCAGCCTTCGCATGGAGTGCAGCCTTCGCACGGAGTGCTGCTTTCGCACGGAGTGCTAACTTTGCATGGAATGCTACTGTTGCACAGAGTGCAGCCTTTGCAGGGAGTGCAGCCATCGCACGGACTGCAGCCTTCGCACGGAGTGGAGACTTCGCAAGGAGTGAGCCTTCGCACAGAGTGCAGCCTTCGCACGGAGTGCTGCTGTTGCACGGAGTGCAGCCATCGCACGGAGTGCAGCCTTCGCACAGAGTGCAGCCTTCGCACAGAGTGGAGACTTCGCAAGGAGTGCAGCCTTGGCACGGAGTGCTGCTGTTGCACGGAGTGCAGCCTTCGCACGGAGTACAGCCTTCACACAGAGTGCTGCCTTCGCTTGGAGTGCGGCCTTTGCACGGAGTGCAGCCTTCCCACGGAGTGCTGCCTTCACACGGAGTGCTGCCTTCGCATGGAGAGCTGCCTTCGCACGGAGTGCTGCTGTTGCACGGAGTGCAGCCTTCGCATGGAGTGCAGCCATCGCACGGAGTGCAGCCTTCGCACGGGGTGGAGACTTTGCAAAGGGTGCAGCCTTCGCACGGAGTGCAGCCTTTGCACAGACTGCAGCCTTCGCACGGAGTGGAGACTTCGCAAGGAGTGCAGCCTTCCCACGGTGTGCAGCCTTCGCACGGAGTGCTGCTGTTGCACGGAGTGCAGCCATCGCACGGAGTGCAGCCTTCGCAGAGAGTGCAGCCTTCGCACAGAGTAGAGACTTCGCAAGGAGTGCAGTCTTCGCACGGAGTGCAGCCTTGGCACGGAGTGCAGCCTTGGCACGGAGTGCAGCCTTGGCACGGAGTGCAGCCTTGACATGGAGTGCAGCCTTCGCAAGGAGTGCAGCCTCCGCACGGAGTGCAGCCCTCGCACGGAGTGCAGCCTTCGCACGGAGTGCAGCCTTCGCATGGAGTGCAACCTTCGCACGGTGTGCTGCCTGCGCACGGAGTGCTGCCTCCGCACGGAGTGCTGCCTTCGCACGGAGTGCTGCTGTTGCATGGAGTGCAGCCCTCGCACGGAGCGCAGCCATCGCACGGAGGGCAGCCTTCGCACGGAGTGGAGACTTCGCAAGGAGTGCAGCCTTTGCACGGAGCGCAGCCTTCGAACGGAGAGCTGCCTTCGCACGGAGAGCTGCCTTCGCACGGAGTGCTGCGTTTGCAGGGAGTGCAGCCTTTGCACGGAGTGCAGCCATCGCACGGAGTGCAGCCTTCGCACGGAGTGGAGACTTTGCAAGGAGTGCAGCCTTCGCACGGAGTGCAGGCTTCGCACGGAGTGCAGCCTTCGCACAGAGTGCAGCCTTCGCACAGAGTGCAGCCTTCGCACAGAGTGCAGCCTTCGCACGGAGTGCAGCCTTCTCACGGAGTGCTGCCTTCGCACGGAGAGCTGCCTTCGCTTGGAGTGCTGCTGTTGAACGGAGTGCAGCCTTTGCACGGAGTGCAGCCATCGCACAGAGTGCAGCCTTCGCTCGGAGTGGAGACTTCGCAAGGAGTGCAGCCTTCACACGGAGTGCAGCCTTCGCACGTAGTGCAGCCTTCGCACGGAGTGCAGCCTTCGCACAGAGTGCAGCCTTCGCACAGAGTGCAGCCTTCGCACAGAGTGCAGCCTTCGCACGGAGTGCAGTGCTGCTGTTGCACGGAGTGCAGCATTCGCACGGAGTGCAGCCTTCGCACAGAGTGCAGCCTTCGCACGGAGTGGAGACTTCGCAAGGAGTGAGCATTCGCACAGAGTGCAGCCTTCGCACGGAGTGCTGCTGTTGCACGGAGTGCAGCCATCGCACGGAGTGCAGCCTTCGCACAGAGTGCAGCCTTCGCACAGAGTGGAGACTTCGCAAGGAGTGCAGCCTTGGCACGGAGTGCTGCTGTTGCACGGAGTGCAGCCTTCGCACGGAGTACAGCCTTCACACAGAGTGCTGCCTTCGCTTGGAGTGCGGCCTTTGCACGGAGTGCAGCCTTCCCACGGAGTGCTGCCTTCACACGGAGTGCTGCCTTCGCATGGAAAGCTGCCTTCGCACGGAGTGCTGCTGTTGCACGGAGTGCAGCCTTCGCATGGAGTGCAGCCATCGCACGGAGTGCAGCCTTCGCACGGGGTGGAGACTTTGCAAAGGGTGCAGCCTTCGCACGGAGTGCAGCCTTTGCACAGACTGCAGCCTTCGCACGGAGTGGAGACTTCGCAAGGAGTGCAGCCTTCCCACGGTGTGCAGCCTTCGCACGGAGTGCTGCTGTTGCACGGAGTGCAGCCATCGCACGGAGTGCAGCCTTCGCAGAGAGTGCAGCCTTCGCACAGAGTAGAGACTTCGCAAGGAGTGCAGTCTTCGCACGGAGTGCAGCCTTGGCACGGAGTGCAGCCTTGGCACGGAGTGCAGCCTTGGCACGGAGTGCAGCCTTGACATGGAGTGCAGCCTTCGCAAGGAGTGCAGCCTCCGCACGGAGTGCAGCCCTCGCACGGAGTGCAGCCTTCGCACGGAGTGCAGCCTTCGCATGGAGTGCAACCTTCGCACGGTGTGCTGCCTGCGCACGGAGTGCTGCCTCCGCACGGAGTGCTGCCTTCGCACGGAGTGCTGCTGTTGCATGGAGTGCAGCCCTCGCACGGAGCGCAGCCATCGCACGGAGGGCAGCCTTCGCACGGAGTGGAGACTTCGCAAGGAGTGCAGCCTTTGCACGGAGCGCAGCCTTCGAACGGAGAGCTGCCTTCGCACGGAGAGCTGCCTTCGCACGGAGTGCTGCGTTTGCAGGGAGTGCAGCCTTTGCACGGAGTGCAGCCATCGCACGGAGTGCAGCCTTCGCACGGAGTGGAGACTTTGCAAGGAGTGCAGCCTTCGCACGGAGTGCAGGCTTCGCACGGAGTGCAGCCTTCGCACAGAGTGCAGCCTTCGCACAGAGTGCAGCCTTCGCACAGAGTGCAGCCTTCGCACGGAGTGCAGCCTTCTCACGGAGTGCTGCCTTCGCACGGAGAGCTGCCTTCGCTTGGAGTGCTGCTGTTGAACGGAGTGCAGCCTTTGCACGGAGTGCAGCCATCGCACAGAGTGCAGCCTTCGCTCGGAGTGGAGACTTCGCAAGGAGTGCAGCCTTCACACGGAGTGCAGCCTTCGCACGTAGTGCAGCCTTCGCACGGAGTGCAGCCTTCGCACAGAGTGCAGCCTTCGCACAGAGTGCAGCCTTCGCACAGAGTGCAGCCTTCGCACGGAGTGCAGTGCTGCTGTTGCACGGAGTGCAGCATTCGCACGGAGTGCAGCCTTCGCACAGAGTGCAGCCTTCGCACGGAGTGCAGCCTCCGCACGGAGTGCAGCCATCACACGGAGTGCTGCCTTCGCATGGACAGCTGCCTTCGCACGGAGTGCTGCTGTTGCACGGAGTGCAGCCTTCGCACGGAGTGCAGCCATCGCACAGAGTGCAGCCTTCGCACGGAGTGGAGACTTTGCAAGGAGTGCAGCCTTCGCACGGAGTGCAGCCTTTGCACGGACTGCAGCCTTCGCACGGAGTGGAGACTTCGCAAGGAGTGCAGCCTTCGCACGGAGTGCAGCCTTCGCATGGAGTGCTGCTGTTGCACGGAGTGCAGCCATCGCACGGAGTGCAGCCTTCGCAGAGAGTGCAGCCTTCGCACAGAGTGGAGACTTCGCAAGGAGTGCAGTCTTCGCACGGAGTGCAGCCTTGGCACGGAGTGCAGCCTTGGCACGGAGTGCAGCCTTGGCACGGAGTGCAGCCTTGACACGGAGTGCAGCCTTCGCAAGGAGTGCAGCCTCCGCACGGAGTGCAGCCCTCGCATGGAGTGCAGCCTTCGCAAGGAGTGCAGCCTCCGCACGGAGTGCAGCCCTCGCACGGAGTGCAGCCTTCGCACGGAGTGCAGCCTTCGCACGGAGTGCAACCTTCGCACGGTGTGCTGCCTGCGCACGGAGTGCTGCCTTTGCACGGAGTGCTGCCTTCGCACGGAGTGCTGCTGTTGCACGGAGTGCAGCCCTCGCACGGAGCGCAGCCATCGCACGGAGTGCAGCCTTCGCACGGAGTGGAGACTTCGCAAGGAGTGCAGCCTTTGCACGGAGCGCAGCCTTCGAACGGAGAGCTGCCTTCGCACGGAGAGCTGCCTTCGCACGGAGTGCTGCGTTTGCACGGAGTGCAGCCTTTGCACGGAGTGCAGCCATCGCACGGAGTGCAGCCTTCGCACGGAGTGGAGACTTTGCAAGGAGTGCAGCCTTCGCACGGAGTGCAGGCTTCGCACGGAGTGCAGCCTTCGCACAGAGTGCAGCCTTCGCACAGAGTGCAGCCTTCGCACGGAGTGCAGCCTTCCCACGGAGTGCTGCCTTCGCACGGAGAGCTGCCTTCGCTTGGAGTGCTGCTGTTGCACGGAGTGCAGCCTTTGCACGGAGTGCAGCCATCGCTGAGAGTGCAGCCTTCGCTCAGAGTGGAGACTTCGCAAGGAGTGCAGCCTTCACACGGAGTGCAGCCTTCGCACGTAGTGCAGCCTTCGCACGGAGTGCAGCCTTCGCACAGAGTGCAGCCTTCGCACAGAGTGCAGCCTTCGCACAGAGTGCAGCCTTCGCACAGAGTGCAGTGCTGCTGTTGCACGGAGTGCAGCCTTCGCACGGAGTGCAGCCTTCGCACAGAGTGCAGCCTTCGCACGGAGTGCAGCCTCCGCACGGAGTGCAGCCATCACACGGAGTGCTGCCTTCGCATGGACAGCTGCCTTCGCACGGAGTGCTGCTGTTGCACGGAGTGCAGCCTTCGCACGGAGTGCAGCCATCGCACGGAGTGCAGCCTTCGCACGGAGTGGAGACTTTGCAAGGAGTGCAGCCTTCGCACGGAGTGCAACCTTTGCACGGACTGCAGCCTTCGCACGGAGTGGAGACTTCGCAAGGAGTGCAGCCTTCGCACGGAGTGCAGCCTTCGCATGGAGTGCTGCTGTTGCACGGAGTGCAGCCATCGCACGGAGTGCAGCCTTCACAGAGAGTGTAGCCTTCGCACAGAGTGGAGACTTCGCAAGGAGTGCAGTCTTCGCACGGAGTGCAGCCTTGGCACGGAGTGCAGCCTTGGCACGGAGTGCAGCCTTGGCACGGAGTGCAGCCTTGACACGGAGTGCAGCCTTCGCAAGGAGTGCAGCCTCCGCACAGAGTGCAGCCCTCGCACGGAGTGCAGACTTCGCAAGGAGTGCAGCCTCCGCACGGAGTGCAGCCCTCGCACGGAGTGCAGCCTCCGCACGGAGTGCAGCCTTCGCACGGAGTGCAACCTTCGCACGGTGTGCTGCCTGCGCACGGAGTGCTGCCTCCGCACGGAGTGCTGCCTTCGCACGGAGTGCTGCTGTTGCACGGAGTGCAGCCCTCGCACGGAGCGCAGCCATCGCACCGAGTGCAGCAATCGCACGGAGTGGAGACTTCGCAAGGAGTGCAGCCTTTGCACGGAGCGCAGCCTTCGAACGGAGAGCTGCCTTCGCACGGAGAGCTGCCTTCGCACGGAGTGCTGCGTTTGCACGGAGTGCAGCCTTTGCACGGAGTGCAGCCATCGCACGGAGTGCAGCCTTCGCACGGAGTGGAGACTTTGCAAGGAGTGCAGCCTTCGCACGGAGTGCAGGCTTCGCACGGAGTGCAGCCTTCGCACAGAGTGCAGCCTTCGCACAGAGTGCAGCCTTCGCACGGAGTGCAGCCTTCCCACGGAGTGCTGCCTTCGCACGGAGAGCTGCCTTCGCTTGGAGTGCTGCTGTTGCACGGAGTGCAGCCTTTGCACGGAGTGCAGCCATCGCTGAGAGTGCAGCCTTCGCTCGGAGTGGAGACTTCGCAAGGAGTGCAGCCTTCACACGGAGTGCAGCCTTCGCACGTAGTGCAGCCTTCGCACGGAGTGCAGCCTTCGCACAGAGTGCAGCCTTCGCACAGAGTGCAGCCTTCGCACAGAGTGCAGCCTTCGCACAGAGTGCAGTGCTGCTGTTGCACGGAGTGCAGCCTTCGCACGGAGTGCAGCCTTCGCACAGAGTGCAGCCTTCGCACGGAGTGCAGCCTCCGCACGGAGTGCAGCCATCACACGGAGTGCTGCCTTCGCATGGACAGCTGCCTTCGCACGGAGTGCTGCTGTTGCACGGAGTGCAGCCTTCGCACGGAGTGCAGCCATCGCACGGAGTGCAGCCTTCGCACGGAGTGGAGACTTTGCAAGGAGTGCAGCCTTCGCACGGAGTGCAGCCTTTGCACGGACTGCAGCCTTCGCACGGAGTGGAGACTTCGCAAGGAGTGCAGCCTTCGCACGGAGTGCAGCCTTCGCATGGAGTGCTGCTGTTGCACGGAGTGCAGCCATCGCACGGAGTGCAGCCTTCGCAGAGAGTGTAGCCTTCGCACAGAGTGGAGACTTCGCAAGGAGTGCAGTCTTCGCACGGAGTGCAGCCTTGGCACGGAGTGCAGCCTTGGCACGGAGTGCAGCCTTGGCACGGAGTGCAGCCTTGACACGGAGTGCAGCCTTCGCAAGGAGTGCAGCCTCCGCACAGAGTGCAGCCCTCGCACGGAGTGCAGCCTTCGCACGGAGTGCAGCCTTCCCACGGAGTGCTGCCTTCGCACGGAGTGCTGCTGTTGCACGGAGTGCAGCCATCGCACGGATTGTCGCCATCGCATGGAGTGCAGCCTTCGCATGGAGTGGAGACTTCGCAAGGAGTGCAGCCTTCACACGGAGTGCAGCCTTCGCACGGAGTGCAGCCTTCGCGCGGAGTGCAGCCTTCGCACGGAGTGCATTCTTCGCACGGAGTGCAGCCTTCGCACGGAGTGCTGCTGTTGCACGGAGTGCAGCCATCGCACGGAGTGCAGCCTTCGCACAGAGTGCAGCCTTCGCACAGAGTGGAGACTTCGCAAGGAGTGCAGCCTTCGCACGGAGTGCAGCCTTGGCACGGAATGCAGCCTTGGCACGGAGTGCAGCCTTGGCACGGTGTGCAGCCTTGGCACGGAGTGCTGCCTCCGCACGGAGTGCTGCCTCCGCACTGAGTGCTGCCTTCGCACGGAGTGCTGCTGTTGTTGGAGTACAGCCCTCGCACGGAGTGCAGCCATCGCACGGAGTGCAGCCTTCGCACGGAGTGGAGACTTCGCAAGGAGTGCAGCCTTCCCACGGTGTGCAGCCTTCGCACGGAGTGCTGCTGTTGCACGGAGTGCAGCCATCGCACGGAGTGCAGCCTTCGCAGAGAGTGCAGCCTTCGCACAGAGTAGAGACTTCGCAAGGAGTGCAGTCTTCGCACGGAGTGCAGCCTTGGCACGGAGTGCAGCCTTGGCACGGAGTGCAGCCTTGGCACGGAGTGCAGCCTTGACATGGAGTGCAGCCTTCGCAAGGAGTGCAGCCTCCGCACGGAGTGCAGCCCTCGCACGGAGTGCAGCCTTCGCACGGAGTGCAGCCTTCGCATGGAGTGCAACCTTCGCACGGTGTGCTGCCTGCGCACGGAGTGCTGCCTCCGCACGGAGTGCTGCCTTCGCACGGAGTGCTGCTGTTGCATGGAGTGCAGCCCTCGCACGGAGCGCAGCCATCGCACGGAGGGCAGCCTTCGCACGGAGTGGAGACTTCGCAAGGAGTGCAGCCTTTGCACGGAGCGCAGCCTTCGAACGGAGAGCTGCCTTCGCACGGAGAGCTGCCTTCGCACGGAGTGCTGCGTTTGCAGGGAGTGCAGCCTTTGCACGGAGTGCAGCCATCGCACGGAGTGCAGCCTTCGCACGGAGTGGAGACTTTGCAAGGAGTGCAGCCTTCGCACGGAGTGCAGGCTTCGCACGGAGTGCAGCCTTCGCACAGAGTGCAGCCTTCGCACAGAGTGCAGCCTTCGCACAGAGTGCAGCCTTCGCACGGAGTGCAGCCTTCTCACGGAGTGCTGCCTTCGCACGGAGAGCTGCCTTCGCTTGGAGTGCTGCTGTTGAACGGAGTGCAGCCTTTGCACGGAGTGCAGCCATCGCACAGAGTGCAGCCTTCGCTCGGAGTGGAGACTTCGCAAGGAGTGCAGCCTTCACACGGAGTGCAGCCTTCGCACGTAGTGCAGCCTTCGCACGGAGTGCAGCCTTCGCACAGAGTGCAGCCTTCGCACAGAGTGCAGCCTTCGCACAGAGTGCAGCCTTCGCACGGAGTGCAGTGCTGCTGTTGCACGGAGTGCAGCATTCGCACGGAGTGCAGCCTTCGCACAGAGTGCAGCCTTCGCACGGAGTGGAGACTTCGCAAGGAGTGAGCATTCGCACAGAGTGCAGCCTTCGCACGGAGTGCTGCTGTTGCACGGAGTGCAGCCATCGCACGGAGTGCAGCCTTCGCACAGAGTGCAGCCTTCGCACAGAGTGGAGACTTCGCAAGGAGTGCAGCCTTGGCACGGAGTGCTGCTGTTGCACGGAGTGCAGCCTTCGCACGGAGTACAGCCTTCACACAGAGTGCTGCCTTCGCTTGGAGTGCGGCCTTTGCACGGAGTGCAGCCTTCCCACGGAGTGCTGCCTTCACACGGAGTGCTGCCTTCGCATGGAGAGCTGCCTTCGCACGGAGTGCTGCTGTTGCACGGAGTGCAGCCTTCGCATGGAGTGCAGCCATCGCACGGAGTGCAGCCTTCGCACGGGGTGGAGACTTTGCAAAGGGTGCAGCCTTCGCACGGAGTGCAGCCTTTGCACAGACTGCAGCCTTCGCACGGAGTGGAGACTTCGCAAGGAGTGCAGCCTTCCCACGGTGTGCAGCCTTCGCACGGAGTGCTGCTGTTGCACGGAGTGCAGCCATCGCACGGAGTGCAGCCTTCGCAGAGAGTGCAGCCTTCGCACAGAGTAGAGACTTCGCAAGGAGTGCAGTCTTCGCACGGAGTGCAGCCTTGGCACGGAGTGCAGCCTTGGCACGGAGTGCAGCCTTGGCACGGAGTGCAGCCTTGACATGGAGTGCAGCCTTCGCAAGGAGTGCAGCCTCCGCACGGAGTGCAGCCCTCGCACGGAGTGCAGCCTTCGCACGGAGTGCAGCCTTCGCATGGAGTGCAACCTTCGCACGGTGTGCTGCCTGCGCACGGAGTGCTGCCTCCGCACGGAGTGCTGCCTTCGCACGGAGTGCTGCTGTTGCATGGAGTGCAGCCCTCGCACGGAGCGCAGCCATCGCACGGAGGGCAGCCTTCGCACGGAGTGGAGACTTCGCAAGGAGTGCAGCCTTTGCACGGAGCGCAGCCTTCGAACGGAGAGCTGCCTTCGCACGGAGAGCTGCCTTCGCACGGAGTGCTGCGTTTGCAGGGAGTGCAGCCTTTGCACGGAGTGCAGCCATCGCACGGAGTGCAGCCTTCGCACGGAGTGGAGACTTTGCAAGGAGTGCAGCCTTCGCACGGAGTGCAGGCTTCGCACGGAGTGCAGCCTTCGCACAGAGTGCAGCCTTCGCACAGAGTGCAGCCTTCGCACAGAGTGCAGCCTTCGCACGGAGTGCAGCCTTCTCACGGAGTGCTGCCTTCGCACGGAGAGCTGCCTTCGCTTGGAGTGCTGCTGTTGAACGGAGTGCAGCCTTTGCACGGAGTGCAGCCATCGCACAGAGTGCAGCCTTCGCTCGGAGTGGAGACTTCGCAAGGAGTGCAGCCTTCACACGGAGTGCAGCCTTCGCACGTAGTGCAGCCTTCGCACGGAGTGCAGCCTTCGCACAGAGTGCAGCCTTCGCACAGAGTGCAGCCTTCGCACAGAGTGCAGCCTTCGCACGGAGTGCAGTGCTGCTGTTGCACGGAGTGCAGCATTCGCACGGAGTGCAGCCTTCGCACAGAGTGCAGCCTTCGCACGGAGTGCAGCCTCCGCACGGAGTGCAGCCATCACACGGAGTGCTGCCTTCGCATGGACAGCTGCCTTCGCACGGAGTGCTGCTGTTGCACGGAGTGCAGCCTTCGCACGGAGTGCAGCCATCGCACAGAGTGCAGCCTTCGCACGGAGTGGAGACTTTGCAAGGAGTGCAGCCTTCGCACGGAGTGCAGCCTTTGCACGGACTGCAGCCTTCGCACGGAGTGGAGACTTCGCAAGGAGTGCAGCCTTCGCACGGAGTGCAGCCTTCGCATGGAGTGCTGCTGTTGCACGGAGTGCAGCCATCGCACGGAGTGCAGCCTTCGCAGAGAGTGCAGCCTTCGCACAGAGTGGAGACTTCGCAAGGAGTGCAGTCTTCGCACGGAGTGCAGCCTTGGCACGGAGTGCAGCCTTGGCACGGAGTGCAGCCTTGGCACGGAGTGCAGCCTTGACACGGAGTGCAGCCTTCGCAAGGAGTGCAGCCTCCGCACGGAGTGCAGCCCTCGCATGGAGTGCAGCCTTCGCAAGGAGTGCAGCCTCCGCACGGAGTGCAGCCCTCGCACGGAGTGCAGCCTTCGCACGGAGTGCAGCCTTCGCACGGAGTGCAACCTTCGCACGGTGTGCTGCCTGCGCACGGAGTGCTGCCTTTGCACGGAGTGCTGCCTTCGCACGGAGTGCTGCTGTTGCACGGAGTGCAGCCCTCGCACGGAGCGCAGCCATCGCACGGAGTGCAGCCTTCGCACGGAGTGGAGACTTCGCAAGGAGTGCAGCCTTTGCACGGAGCGCAGCCTTCGAACGGAGAGCTGCCTTCGCACGGAGAGCTGCCTTCGCACGGAGTGCTGCGTTTGCACGGAGTGCAGCCTTTGCACGGAGTGCAGCCATCGCACGGAGTGCAGCCTTCGCACGGAGTGGAGACTTTGCAAGGAGTGCAGCCTTCGCACGGAGTGCAGGCTTCGCACGGAGTGCAGCCTTCGCACAGAGTGCAGCCTTCGCACAGAGTGCAGCCTTCGCACGGAGTGCAGCCTTCCCACGGAGTGCTGCCTTCGCACGGAGAGCTGCCTTCGCTTGGAGTGCTGCTGTTGCACGGAGTGCAGCCTTTGCACGGAGTGCAGCCATCGCTGAGAGTGCAGCCTTCGCTCAGAGTGGAGACTTCGCAAGGAGTGCAGCCTTCACACGGAGTGCAGCCTTCGCACGTAGTGCAGCCTTCGCACGGAGTGCAGCCTTCGCACAGAGTGCAGCCTTCGCACAGAGTGCAGCCTTCGCACAGAGTGCAGCCTTCGCACAGAGTGCAGTGCTGCTGTTGCACGGAGTGCAGCCTTCGCACGGAGTGCAGCCTTCGCACAGAGTGCAGCCTTCGCACGGAGTGCAGCCTCCGCACGGAGTGCAGCCATCACACGGAGTGCTGCCTTCGCATGGACAGCTGCCTTCGCACGGAGTGCTGCTGTTGCACGGAGTGCAGCCTTCGCACGGAGTGCAGCCATCGCACGGAGTGCAGCCTTCGCACGGAGTGGAGACTTTGCAAGGAGTGCAGCCTTCGCACGGAGTGCAACCTTTGCACGGACTGCAGCCTTCGCACGGAGTGGAGACTTCGCAAGGAGTGCAGCCTTCGCACGGAGTGCAGCCTTCGCATGGAGTGCTGCTGTTGCACGGAGTGCAGCCATCGCACGGAGTGCAGCCTTCACAGAGAGTGTAGCCTTCGCACAGAGTGGAGACTTCGCAAGGAGTGCAGTCTTCGCACGGAGTGCAGCCTTGGCACGGAGTGCAGCCTTGGCACGGAGTGCAGCCTTGGCACGGAGTGCAGCCTTGACACGGAGTGCAGCCTTCGCAAGGAGTGCAGCCTCCGCACAGAGTGCAGCCCTCGCACGGAGTGCAGACTTCGCAAGGAGTGCAGCCTCCGCACGGAGTGCAGCCCTCGCACGGAGTGCAGCCTCCGCACGGAGTGCAGCCTTCGCACGGAGTGCAACCTTCGCACGGTGTGCTGCCTGCGCACGGAGTGCTGCCTCCGCACGGAGTGCTGCCTTCGCACGGAGTGCTGCTGTTGCACGGAGTGCAGCCCTCGCACGGAGCGCAGCCATCGCACCGAGTGCAGCAATCGCACGGAGTGGAGACTTCGCAAGGAGTGCAGCCTTTGCACGGAGCGCAGCCTTCGAACGGAGAGCTGCCTTCGCACGGAGAGCTGCCTTCGCACGGAGTGCTGCGTTTGCACGGAGTGCAGCCTTTGCACGGAGTGCAGCCATCGCACGGAGTGCAGCCTTCGCACGGAGTGGAGACTTTGCAAGGAGTGCAGCCTTCGCACGGAGTGCAGGCTTCGCACGGAGTGCAGCCTTCGCACAGAGTGCAGCCTTCGCACAGAGTGCAGCCTTCGCACGGAGTGCAGCCTTCCCACGGAGTGCTGCCTTCGCACGGAGAGCTGCCTTCGCTTGGAGTGCTGCTGTTGCACGGAGTGCAGCCTTTGCACGGAGTGCAGCCATCGCTGAGAGTGCAGCCTTCGCTCGGAGTGGAGACTTCGCAAGGAGTGCAGCCTTCACACGGAGTGCAGCCTTCGCACGTAGTGCAGCCTTCGCACGGAGTGCAGCCTTCGCACAGAGTGCAGCCTTCGCACAGAGTGCAGCCTTCGCACAGAGTGCAGCCTTCGCACAGAGTGCAGTGCTGCTGTTGCACGGAGTGCAGCCTTCGCACGGAGTGCAGCCTTCGCACAGAGTGCAGCCTTCGCACGGAGTGCAGCCTCCGCACGGAGTGCAGCCATCACACGGAGTGCTGCCTTCGCATGGACAGCTGCCTTCGCACGGAGTGCTGCTGTTGCACGGAGTGCAGCCTTCGCACGGAGTGCAGCCATCGCACGGAGTGCAGCCTTCGCACGGAGTGGAGACTTTGCAAGGAGTGCAGCCTTCGCACGGAGTGCAGCCTTTGCACGGACTGCAGCCTTCGCACGGAGTGGAGACTTCGCAAGGAGTGCAGCCTTCGCACGGAGTGCAGCCTTCGCATGGAGTGCTGCTGTTGCACGGAGTGCAGCCATCGCACGGAGTGCAGCCTTCGCAGAGAGTGTAGCCTTCGCACAGAGTGGAGACTTCGCAAGGAGTGCAGTCTTCGCACGGAGTGCAGCCTTGGCACGGAGTGCAGCCTTGGCACGGAGTGCAGCCTTGGCACGGAGTGCAGCCTTGACACGGAGTGCAGCCTTCGCAAGGAGTGCAGCCTCCGCACAGAGTGCAGCCCTCGCACGGAGTGCAGCCTTCGCACGGAGTGCAGCCTTCCCACGGAGTGCTGCCTTCGCACGGAGTGCTGCTGTTGCACGGAGTGCAGCCATCGCACGGATTGTCGCCATCGCATGGAGTGCAGCCTTCGCATGGAGTGGAGACTTCGCAAGGAGTGCAGCCTTCACACGGAGTGCAGCCTTCGCACGGAGTGCAGCCTTCGCGCGGAGTGCAGCCTTCGCACGGAGTGCATTCTTCGCATGGAGTGCAGCCTTCGCACGGAGTGCTGCTGTTGCACGGAGTGCAGCCATCGCACGGAGTGCAGCCTTCGCACAGAGTGCAGCCTTCGCACAGAGTGGAGACTTCGCAAGGAGTGCAGCCTTCGCACGGAGTGCAGCCTTGGCACGGAATGCAGCCTTGGCACGGAGTGCAGCCTTGGCACGGTGTGCAGCCTTGGCACGGAGTGCTGCCTCCGCACGGAGTGCTGCCTCCGCACTGAGTGCTGCCTTCGCACGGAGTGCTGCTGTTGTTGGAGTACAGCCCTCGCACGGAGTGCAGCCATCGCACGGAGTGCAGCCTTCGCACGGAGTGGAGACTTCGCAAGGAGTGCAGCCTTCGCACGGAGTGCTGCTGTTGCACGGAGTGCAGCCTTCGCACGGAGTGCAGCCTTCGCACAGAGTGCAGCCTTCGCACGGAGTGCAGCCTCCGCACGGAGTGCAGCCTTCACACGGAGTGCAGCCTTCGCACGGAGTGCAGCTTTCACACGGAGTGCAGCCTTCGCACGGAGTGCAGCCTTCGCACGGAGTGCAGTCTTCGCATGGAGTGCAGCCTTCGCACGGAGTGCTGCTTTCGCACGGAGTGCTAACTTCGCACGGAATGCTGCTGTTGCACAGAGTGCAGCCTGTGCACGGAGTGCAACCATCGCACAGACTGCAGCCTTCGCACGGAGTGGAGACTTCGCAAGGAGTGAGCCTTCGCACGGAGTGCAGCCTTCGCACGGAGTGCTGCTGTTGCACGGAGTGCAGCCATCGCACGGAGTGCAGCCTTCGCACAGAGTGCAGCCTTCGCACAGAGTGGAGACTTCGCAAGGAGTGCAGCCTTCGCACGGAGTGCAGCCTTGGCACGGAGTGCAGCCTTGGCACGGAGTGCAGCCTTGGCACGGAGTGCAGCCTTGGCACGGAGTGCAGCCTTCGCAAGGAGTGCAGCCTCCGCACAGAGTGCAGCCTTCGCACGGAGTGCAGCCTTCGCACGGAGTGCTGCTGTTGCACGGAGTGCAGCCTTCGCACGGGGTACAGCCTTCGCACAGAGTGCAGCCTTCGCATGGAGTGCAGCCTTCGCACGGAGTGCAGCCTTCCCACGGAGTGCTGCCTTAACACGGAGTGCTGCCTTCGCATGGAGAGCTGCCTTCGCACGGATTGCTGCTGTTGCACGGAGTGCAGCCTTTGCACGGAGTGCAGCCATCGCACGGAGTGCAGCCTTCGCTCGGAGTGGAGACTTTGCAAGGAGTGCAGCATTCACACGGAGTGCAGCCTTTCCACGGACTGCAGCCTTCGCACGGAGTGGAGACTTCGCAAGGAGTGCAGCCTTCGCACGGAGTGCAGCCTTCGCACGGAGTGCTGCTGTTGCACGGAGTGCAGCCATCGCACGGAGTGCAGCCTTCGCAGAGAGTGCAGCCTTCGCATAGACTGGAGACTTCGCAAGGAGTGCAGTCTTCGCACGGAGTGCAGCCTTGGCACGGAGTGCAGCCTTGGCACGGAGTGCAGCCTTGGCACGGAGTGCAGCCTTGACACGGAGTGCAGCCTTCGCAAGGAGTGCAGCCTTCGCACGGAGTGCAGCCTTCGCACGGAGTGCTGCCTTCGCACGGAGTGCTGCCTTCGCACGGAGTGCTGCTCCTGCACGGAGTGCAGCCTTCGCACGGATTGCCGCCATCGCACGGAGTGCAGCCTTCGCACGGAGTGGACCCTTCGCAAGGAGTGCAGCCTTCGCACGGAGTGTAGCCTTCGCACGGAGTGCAGCCTTCGCACGGAGTGCAGCTTTCACACGGAGTGCAGCCTTCGCACGGAGTGCAGCCTTCGCACGGAGTGCATTCTTCGCATGGAGTGCAGCCTTCGCACGGAGTGCTGCTTTCGCACGGAGTGCTAACTTCGCACGGAATGCTGCTGTTGCACAGAGTGCAGCCTGTGCATGGAGTGCAGCCATCGCACGGACTGCAGCCTTCGCACGGAGTGGAGACTTCGCAAGGAGTGCAGCCTTCACACGGAGTGCAGCCTTTGCACGGACTGCAGCCTTCGCACGGAGTGGAGACTTCGCAAGGAGTGCAGCCTTCGCACGGAGTGCAGACTTTGCACGGAGTGCTGCTGTTTCACGGAGTGCAGCCATCGCACGGAGTGCAGCCTTCGCAGAGAGTGCAGCCTTCGCACAGAGTGGAGACTTCGTAAGGAGTGCAGTCTTCGCACGGAGTGCAGCCTTGGCACGGAGTGCAGCCTTGGCATGGAGAGCCGCCTTGGCACGGAGTGCAGCCTTGACACGGAGTGCAGCCTTCGCAAGCAGTGCAGCCTCCGCACGGAGTGCAGCCCTCGCACGGAGTGCAGCCTTCGCACGGAGTGCAGCCTTCGCACGGAGTGCAACCTTCACACGGAGTGCTGCCTGCGCACGGAGTGCTGCCTCCGCACGGAGTGCTGCCTTCGCACGGAGTGCTGCTGTTGCCCGGAGTGCAGCCCTCGCACGGAGTGCAGCCATCGCACGGAGTGCTGCCTTCGCACGGAGTGGAGACTTCGCAAGGAGTGCAGCCTTTGCACGGAGCGCAGCCTTCGAACGGAGAGCTGCTTCGCACGGAGAGCTGTCTTCGCACGGAGTGCTGCGGTTGCACGGAGCGCAGCCTTTGCACGGAGTGCAGCCATCGCACGGAGTGCAGCCTTCGCACGGAGTGGAGACTTTGCAAGGAGTGCAGCCTTCGCACGGAGTGCAGCCTTCGCACGGAGTTCAGCATTCGCACGGAGTGCAGCCTTCGCACGGAGTGCTGCTGTTGCACGGAGTGCAGCCATCGCACGGTGTGCAGCCTTCGCACGGAGTGCAGCCTTCGCACGGAGTGCAGCCATCGCACGGAGTGCAGCCTTCGCACGGAGTGGAGACTTCGCAAGGAGTGCAGCCTTCGCACGGAGTGCAGCCTTCGCACGGAGTGCTGCTGTTGCACGGAGTGCAGCCATCGCACAGTGTGCAGCCTTCGCACAGAGTGCAGCCTTCGCACGGAGTGCAGCCTTCGCATGGAGTGCAGCCTTCGCACGGAGTGCTGCCTCCACACGGAGTGCTGCCTCCGCACTGAGTGCTGCCTTCGCACGGAGTGCTGCTGTTGTTGGAGTGCAGCCCTCGCACGGAGTGCAGCCATCGCACGGAGTGCAGCCTTCGCACGGAGTGGAGACTTCGCAAGGAGTGCAGCCTCCGCAGGGAGTGCAGCCTCCACATGGAATGCAGCCTCCACATGGAATGCAGCCTCCACATGGAATGCAGCCTCCACATGGAGTGCAGTCTCTGCATGGAGTGCAGTCTCTGCATGGAGTGCAGTCTCTGCATGGAGTGCAGTCTCTGCATGGAGTGCAGCCTCCACTGGGCTACACCCTTCACAGGGAGAGCAGCCTTTGCATGCAGTGCAGCAGTTTTCGCACAGAGTGCAGCCCTCGAACACAGTGCAGCCTTCGCACGGAGTGCAGCCTTCGCACGGAGTGCAGCCTTCGCACGGAGTGCAGCCTTCGCACGGAGTGCAGCTTTCGCACGGAGTGCAGCCTTCGCACGGAGTGCGGCCTTCGCACGGAGTGCAGCCTTCGCACGGAGTGCAGCCTTCGCACAGAGTGCAGCCTTCACACGGAGTGCAGCCTTCGCACAGAGCGCAGCCTTCGCACGGAGTGCAGCCTTCGCACGGAGTGCAGTCTTCGCACGGAGTGCTGCCTTCGCACGGAGTGCTGCCTTCGCACCGAGTGCTGCCTTCGCACCGAGTGCTGCCTTCGCACGGAGTGCTGCCTTTGCACGGAGTGCAGCCTTCGCACGGAGTGCAGCCTTCGCACAGAGTGCAGCCTTCGCAGGGAGTGGAGACTTCGCAAGGAGTGCAGCCTTCGCACGGAGTGCAGCCTTCGCACGGAGTGCAGCCTTCGCACGGAGTGCAGCCTTCGCACGGAGTGCAGCCTTGGCCGGAGTGCAGCCCTCGCATGGAGTGCAGCCATTGCACGGAGTGCAGCCTTCGCACGGAGTGGAGACTTCGCAAGGAGTGCAGCTTTCGCACGGAGTGCAGACTTCGCACAGAGTGCAGCCTTCGCACGGAGAGCTGCCTTCGCACGGAGAGCTGCCTTCGCATGGAGTGCTGCTGTTGCACGGTGTGCAGCCTTTGCACCGAGTGCAGCCATCGCACGGAGTGGAGACTTTGCAAGGAGTGCAGCCTTCCCACGGAGTGCTGCGTTCGCACGGAGTGGAGACTTTGCAAGGAGTGCAGCCTTCGCATGGAGTGCAGCCTTCACACGGAGTGCTGCCTTCGCACAGAGTGGAGACTTTGCAAGGAATGCAGCCTTCGCACGGAGTGCAGCCTTCACACGGAGTGCTGCCTTTGCACGGAGTGCAGCCTTTGCACGGAGTGAAGACTTTGCAAGGAGTGCAGCCTTCGCACGGAGTGCAGCCTTTGCACGGAGTGCAGCCATCGCACGGAGTGCAGCCTTCGCACAGAGTGGAGACTTTGCAAGGAATGCAGCCTTCGCACGGAGTGCAGCCTTCACACGGAGTGCTGCCTTTGCACGGAGTGCAGCCTTTGCACGGAGTGAAGACTTCGCAAGGAGTGCAGCTTTCGCACGGAGTGCAGCCATCGCACGGAGTGCAGCCTTCGCACGGAGTAGAGACTTTGCAAGGAGTGCAGCCTTCGCACGGAGTGCAGCCTTCACACGGAGTGCTGCCTTCGCACGGAGTGCAGCCTTTGCACGGAGTGAAGACTTCGCACGGAGTGAAGCCTTCGCAAGGGGTGCTGCCTTCGCACGGAGTGCTGCCTTCGCACGGAGTGCTGCTTTTGCACGGAGTGCAGCCTTCGCACGGATTGCCGCCATCGCACGGAGTGCAGCCTTCGCACGGAGTGGAGACTTTGCAAGGAGTGCAGCCTTCGCACAGAGTGTAGTCTTCGCACGGAGTGCAGCCTTCGCACAGAGTGCAGCCTTCGCACGGAGTGCAGCCTTCGCACGGAGTGCAGCCTTCGCACGGAGTGCAGTCTTCGCATGGAGTGCAGCCTTCGCATGGAGTGCAGCCTTCGCACGGAGTGCTGCTTTCGCACGGAGTGCTAACTTTGCATGGAATGCTACTGTTGCACAGAGTGCAGCCTTTGCAGGGAGTGCAGCCATCGCACGGACTGCAGCCTTCGCACGGAGTGGAGACTTCGCAAAGAGTGAGCCTTCGCACAGAGTGCAGCCTTCGCACGGAGTGCTGCTGTTGCACGGAGTGCAGCCATCGCACGGAGTGCAGCCTTCGCACAGAGTGCAGCCTTCGCACAGAGTGGAGACTTCGCAAGGAGTGCAGCCTTGGCACGGAGTGCTGCTGTTGCACGGAGTGCAGCCTTCGCACGGAGTACAGCCTTCACACAGAGTGCTGCCTTCGCTTGGAGTGCGGCCTTTGCACGGAGTGCAGCCTTCCCACGGAGTGCTGCCTTCACACGGAGTGCTGCCTTCGCATGGAGAGCTGCCTTCGCACGGAGTGCTGCTGTTGCACGGAGTGCAGCCTTCGCATGGAGTGCAGCCATCGCACGGAGTGCAGCCTTCGCACGGGGTGGAGACTTTGCAAAGGGTGCAGCCTTCGCACGGAGTGCAGCCTTTGCACAGACTGCAGCCTTCGCACGGAGTGGAGACTTCGCAAGGAGTGCAGCCTTCCCACGGTGTGCAGCCTTCGCACGGAGTGCTGCTGTTGCACGGAGTGCAGCCATCGCACGGAGTGCAGCCTTCGCAGAGAGTGCAGCCTTCGCACAGAGTAGAGACTTCGCAAGGAGTGCAGTCTTCGCACGGAGTGCAGCCTTGGCACGGAGTGCAGCCTTGGCACGGAGTGCAGCCTTGGCACGGAGTGCAGCCTTGACATGGAGTGCAGCCTTCGCAAGGAGTGCAGCCTCCGCACGGAGTGCAGCCCTCGCACGGAGTGCAGCTTTCGCACGGAGTGCAGCCTTCGCATGGAGTGCAACCTTCGCACGGTGTGCTGCCTGCGCACGGAGTGCTGCCTCCGCACGGAGTGCTGCCTTCGCACGGAGTGCTGCTGTTGCATGGAGTGCAGCCCTCGCACGGAGCGCAGCCATCGCACGGAGGGCAGCCTTCGCACGGAGTGGAGACTTCGCAAGGAGTGCAGCCTTTGCACGGAGCGCAGCCTTCGAACGGAGAGCTGCCTTCGCACGGAGAGCTGCCTTCGCACAGAGTGCTGCGTTTGCAGGGAGTGCAGCCTTTGCACGGAGTGCAGCCATCGCACGGAGTGCAGCCTTCGCACGGAGTGGAGACTTTGCAAGGAGTGCAGCCTTCGCACGGAGTGCAGGCTTCGCACGGAGTGCAGCCTTCGCACAGAGTGCAGCCTTCGCACAGAGTGCAGCCTTCGCACAGAGTGCAGCCTTCGCACGGAGTGCAGCCTTCCCACGGAGTGCTGCCTTCGCACGGAGAGCTGCCTTCGCTTGGAGTGCTGCTGTTGAACGGAGTGCAGCCTTTGCACGGAGTGCAGCCATCGCACAGAGTGCAGCCTTCGCTCGGAGTGGAGACTTCGCAAGGAGTGCAGCCTTCACACGGAGTGCAGCCTTCGCACGTAGTGCAGCCTTCGCATGGAGTGCAGCCTTCGCACAGAGTGCAGCCTTCGCACAGAGTGCAGCCTTCGCACAGAGTGCAGCCTTCGCACGGAGTGCAGTGCTGCTGTTGCACGGAGTGCAGCCTTCGCACGGAGTGCAGCCTTCGCACAGAGTGCAGCCTTCGCACGGAGTGCAGCCTCCGCACGGAGTGCAGCCATCACACGGAGTGCTGCCTTCGCATGGACAGCTGCCTTCGCACGGAGTGCTGCTGTTGCACAGAGTGCAGCCTTCGCACGGAGTGCAGCCATCGCACAGAGTGCAGCCTTCGCACGGAGTGGAGACTTTGCAAGGAGTGCAGCCTTCGCACGGAGTGCAGCCTTTGCACGGACTGCAGCCTTCGCACGGAGTGGAGACTTCGCAAGGAGTGCAGCCTTCGCACGGAGTGCAGCCTTCGCATGGAGTGCTGCTGTTGCACGGAGTGCAGCCATCGCACGGAGTGCAGCCTTCGCAGAGAGTGCAGCCTTCGCACAGAGTGGAGACTTCGCAAGGAGTGCAGTCTTCGCACGGAGTGCAGCCTTGGCACGGAGTGCAGCCTTGGCACGGAGTGCAGCCTTGGCACGGAGTGCAGCCTTGACACGGAGTGCAGCCTTCGCAAGGAGTGCAGCCTCCGCACGGAGTGCAGCCCTCGCACGGAGTGCAGCCTTCGCAAGGAGTGCAGCCTCCGCACGGAGTGCAGCCCTCGCACGGAGTGCAGCCTTCGCACGGAGTGCAGCCTTCGCACGGAGTGCAACCTTCGCACGGTGTGCTGCCTGCGCACGGAGTGCTGCCTTTGCACGGAGTGCTGCCTTCGCACGGAGTGCTGCTGTTGCACGGAGTGCAGCCCTCGCACGGAGCGCAGCCATCGCACGGAGTGCAGCCTTCGCACGGAGTGGAGACTTCGCAAGGAGTGCAGCCTTTGCACGGAGCGCAGCCTTCGAACGGAGAGCTGCCTTCGCACGGAGAGCTGCCTTCGCACGGAGTGCTGCGTTTGCACGGAGTGCAGCCTTTGCACGGAGTGCAGCCATCGCACGGAGTGCAGCCTTCGCACGGAGTGGAGACTTTGCAAGGAGTGCAGCCTTCGCACGGAGTGCAGGCTTCGCACGGAGTGCAGCCTTCGCACAGAGTGCAGCCTTCGCACAGAGTGCAGCCTTCGCACGGAGTGCAGCCTTCCCACGGAGTGCTGCCTTCGCACGGAGAGCTGCCTTCGCTTGGAGTGCTGCTGTTGCACGGAGTGCAGCCTTTGCACGGAGTGCAGCCATCGCTGAGAGTGCAGCCTTCGCTCGGAGTGGAGACTTCGCAAGGAGTGCAGCCTTCACACGGAGTGCAGCCTTCGCACGTAGTGCAGCCTTCGCACGGAGTGCAGCCTTCGCACAGAGTGCAGCCTTCGCACAGAGTGCAGCCTTCGCACAGAGTGCAGCCTTCGCACAGAGTGCAGTGCTGCTGTTGCACGGAGTGCAGCCTTCGCACGGAGTGCAGCCTTCGCACAGAGTGCAGCCTTCGCACGGAGTGCAGCCTCCGCACGGAGTGCAGCCATCACACGGAGTGCTGCCTTCGCATGGACAGCTGCCTTCGCACGGAGTGCTGCTGTTGCACGGAGTGCAGCCTTCGCACGGAGTGCAGCCATCGCACGGAGTGCAGCCTTCGCACGGAGTGGAGACTTTGCAAGGAGTGCAGCCTTCGCACGGAGTGCAGCCTTTGCACGGACTGCAGCCTTCGCACGGAGTGGAGACTTCGCAAGGAGTGCAGCCTTCGCACGGAGTGCAGCCTTCGCATGGAGTGCTGCTGTTGCACGGAGTGCAGCCATCGCACGGAGTGCAGCCTTCGCAGAGAGTGTAGCCTTCGCACAGAGTGGAGACTTCGCAAGGAGTGCAGTCTTCGCACGGAGTGCAGCCTTGGCACGGAGTGCAGCCTTGGCACGGAGTGCAGCCTTGGCACAGAGTGCAGCCTTGACACGGAGTGCAGCCTTCGCAAGGAGTGCAGCCTCCGCACAGAGTGCAGCCCTCGCACGGAGTGCAGACTTCGCAAGGAGTGCAGCCTCCGCACGGAGTGCAGCCCTCGCACGGAGTGCAGCCTCCGCACGGAGTGCAGCCTTCGCACGGAGTGCAACCTTCGCACGGTGTGCTGCCTGCGCACGGAGTGCTGCCTCCGCACGGAGTGCTGCCTTCGCACGGAGTGCTGCTGTTGCACGGAGTGCAGCCCTCGCACGGAGCGCAGCCATCGCACGGAGTGCAGCCTTCGCACGGAGTGGAGACTTCGCAAGGAGTGCAGCCTTTGCACGGAGCGCAGCCTTCGAACGGAGAGCTGCCTTCGCACGGAGAGCTGCCTTCGCACGGAGTGCTGCGTTTGCACGGAGTGCAGCCTTTGCACGGAGTGCAGCCATCGCACGGAGTGCAGCCTTCGCACGGAGTGGAGACTTTGCAAGGAGTGCAGCCTTCGCACGGAGTGCAGGCTTCGCACGGAGTGCAGCCTTCGCACAGAGTGCAGCCTTCGCACAGAGTGCAGCCTTCGCACGGAGTGCAGCCTTCCCACGGAGTGCTGCCTTCGCACGGAGAGCTGCCTTCGCTTGGAGTGCTGCTGTTGCACGGAGTGCAGCCTTTCCACGGAGTGCAGCCATCGCTGAGAGTGCAGCCTTCGCTCGGAGTGGAGACTTCGCAAGGAGTGCAGCCTTCACACGGAGTGCAGCCTTCGCACGTAGTGCAGCCTTCGCACGGAGTGCAGCCTTCGCACAGAGTGCAGCCTTCGCACAGAGTGCAGCCTTCGCACAGAGTGCAGCCTTCGCACAGAGTGCAGTGCTGCTGTTGCACGGAGTGCAGCCTTCGCACGGAGTGCAGCCTTCGCACAGAGTGCAGCCTTCGCACGGAGTGCAGCCTCCGCACGGAGTGCAGCCATCACACGGAGTGCTGCCTTCGCATGGACAGCTGCCTTCGCACGGAGTGCTGCTGTTGCACGGAGTGCAGCCTTCGCACGGAGTGCAGCCATCGCACGGAGTGCAGCCTTCGCACGGAGTGGAGACTTTGCAAGGAGTGCAGCCTTCGCACGGAGTGCAGCCTTTGCACGGACTGCAGCCTTCGCACGGAGTGGAGACTTCGCAAGGAGTGAGCCTTCGCACAGAGTGCAGCCTTCGCACGGAGTGCTGCTGTTGCACGGAGTGCAGCCATCGCACGGAGTGCAGCCTTCGCACAGAGTGCAGCCTTCGCACAGAGTGGAGACTTCGCAAGGAGTGCAGCCTTGGCACGGAGTGCTGCTGTTGCACGGAGTGCAGCCTTCGCACGGAGTACAGCCTTCACACAGAGTGCTGCCTTCGCTTGGAGTGCGGCCTTTGCACGGAGTGCAGCCTTCCCACGGAGTGCTGCCTTCACACGGAGTGCTGCCTTCGCATGGAGAGCTGCCTTCGCACGGAGTGCTGCTGTTGCACGGAGTGCAGCCTTCGCATGGAGTGCAGCCATCGCACGGAGTGCAGCCTTCGCACGGGGTGGAGACTTTGCAAAGGGTGCAGCCTTCGCACGGAGTGCAGCCTTTGCACAGACTGCAGCCTTCGCACGGAGTGGAGACTTCGCAAGGAGTGCAGCCTTCCCACGGTGTGCAGCCTTCGCACGGAGTGCTGCTGTTGCACGGAGTGCAGCCATCGCACGGAGTGCAGCCTTCGCAGAGAGTGCAGCCTTCGCACAGAGTAGAGACTTCGCAAGGAGTGCAGTCTTCGCACGGAGTGCAGCCTTGGCACGGAGTGCAGCCTTGGCACGGAGTGCAGCCTTGGCACGGAGTGCAGCCTTGACATGGAGTGCAGCCTTCGCAAGGAGTGCAGCCTCCGCACGGAGTGCAGCCCTCGCACGGAGTGCAGCCTTCGCACGGAGTGCAGCCTTCGCATGGAGTGCAACCTTCGCACGGTGTGCTGCCTGCGCACGGAGTGCTGCCTCCGCACGGAGTGCTGCCTTCGCATGGAGTGCTGCTGTTGCATGGAGTGCAGCCCTCGCACGGAGCGCAGCCATCGCACGGAGGGCAGCCTTCGCACGGAGTGGAGACTTCGCAAGGAGTGCAGCCTTTGCACGGAGCGCAGCCTTCGAACGGAGAGCTGCCTTCGCACGGAGAGCTGCCTTCGCACGGAGTGCTGCGTTTGCAGGGAGTGCAGCCTTTGCACGGAGTGCAGCCATCGCACAGAGTGCAGCCTTCGCACGGAGTGGAGACTTTGCAAGGAGTGCAGCCTTCGCACGGAGTGCAGGCTTCGCACGGAGTGCAGCCTTCGCACCGAGTGCAGCCTTCGCACAGAGTGCAGCCTTCGCACAGAGTGCAGCCTTCGCACGGAGTGCAGCCTTCCCACGGAGTGCTGCCTTCGCACGGAGAGCTGCCTTCGCTTGGAGTGCTGCTGTTGAACGGAGTGCAGCCTTTGCACGGAGTGCAGCCATCGCACAGAGTGCAGCCTTCGCTCGGAGTGGAGACTTCGCAAGGAGTGCAGCCTTCACACGGAGTGCAGCCTTCGCACGTAGTGCAGCCTTCGCACGGAGTGCAGCCTTCGCACAGAGTGCAGCCTTCGCACAGAGTGCAGCCTTCGCACAGAGTGCAGCCTTCGCACGGAGTGCAGTGCTGCTGTTGCACGGAGTGCAGCCTTCGCACGGAGTGCTGCCTTCGCACAGAGTGCAGCCTTCGCACGGAGTGCAGCCTCCGCACGGAGTGCAGCCATCACACGGAGTGCTGCCTTCGCATGGACAGCTGCCTTCGCACGGAGTGCTGCTGTTGCACAGAGTGCAGCCTTCGCACGGAGTGCAGCCATCGCACAGAGTGCAGCCTTCGCACGGAGTGGAGACTTTGCAAGGAGTGCAGCCTTCGCACGGAGTGCAGCCTTTGCACGGACTGCAGCCTTCGCACGGAGTGGAGACTTCGCAAGGAGTGCAGCCTTCGCACGGAGTGCAGCCTTCGCATGGAGTGCTGCTGTTGCACGGAGTGCAGCCATCGCACGGAGTGCAGCCTTCGCAGAGAGTGCAGCCTTCGCACAGAGTGGAGACTTCGCAAGGAGTGCAGTCTTCGCACGGAGTGCAGCCTTGGCACGGAGTGCAGCCTTGGCACGGAGTGCAGCCTTGGCACGGAGTGCAGCCTTGACACGGAGTGCAGCCTTCGCAAGGAGTGCAGCCTCCGCACGGAGTGCAGCCCTCGCACGGAGTGCAGCCCTCGCACGGAGTGCAGCCTTCGCACGGAGTGCAGCCTTCGCACGGAGTGCAACCTTCGCACGGTGTGCTGCCTGCGCACGGAGTGCTGCCTTTGCACGGAGTGCTGCCTTCGCACGGAGTGCTGCTGTTGCACGGAGTGCAGCCCTCGCACGGAGCGCAGCCATCGCACGGAGTGCAGCCTTCGCACGGAGTGGAGACTTCGCAAGGAGTGCAGCCTTTGCACGGAGCGCAGCCTTCGAACGGAGAGCTGCCTTCGCAAGGAGAGCTGCCTTCGCACGGAGTGCTGCGTTTGCACGGAGTGCAGCCTTTGCACGGAGTGCAGCCATCGCACGGAGTGCAGCCTTCGCACGGAGTGGAGACTTTGCAAGGAGTGCAGCCTTCGCACGGAGTGCAGGCTTCGCACGGAGTGCAGCCTTCGCACAGAGTGCAGCCTTCGCACAGAGTGCAGCCTTCGCACGGAGTGCAGCCTTCCCACGGAGTGCTGCCTTCGCACGGAGAGCTGCCTTCGCTTGGAGTGCTGCTGTTGCACGGAGTGCAGCCTTTGCACGGAGTGCAGCCATCGCTGAGAGTGCAGCCTTCGC
The DNA here is from genome assembly GCF_023898315.1 of Schistocerca nitens. Taxonomy (NCBI): domain Eukaryota; kingdom Metazoa; phylum Arthropoda; class Insecta; order Orthoptera; family Acrididae; genus Schistocerca; species Schistocerca nitens. The sequence continues at coordinate 151,109 of NW_026045990.1, read as the reverse complement.
TCGGAGTGGAGACTTCGCAAGGAGTGCAGCCTTCACACGGAGTGCAGCCTTCGCACGTAGTGCAGCCTTCGTACGGAGTGCAGCCTTCGCACAGAGTGCAGCCTTCGCACAGAGTGCAGCCTTCGCACAGAGTGCAGCCTTCGCACAGAGTGCAGTGCTGCTGTTGCACGGAGTGCAGCCTTCGCACGGAGTGCAGCCTTCGCACAGAGTGCAGCCTTCGCACGGAGTGCAGCCTCCGCACGGAGTGCAGCCATCACACGGAGTGCTGCCTTCGCATGGACAGCTGCCTTCGCACGGAGTGCTGCTGTTGCACGGAGTGCAGCCTTCGCACGGAGTGCAGCCATCGCACGGAGTGCAGCCTTCGCACGGAGTGGAGACTTTGCAAGGAGTGCAGCCTTCGCACGGACTGCAGCCTTCGCACGGAGTGGAGACTTCGCAAGGAGTGCAGCCTTCGCACGGAGTGCAGCCTTCGCATGGAGTGCTGCTGTTGCACGGAGTGCAGCCATCGCACGGAGTGCAGCCTTCGCAGAGAGTGTAGCCTTCGCACAGAGTGGAGACTTCGCAAGGAGTGCAGTCTTCGCACGGAGTGCAGCCTTGGCACGGAGTGCAGCCTTGGCACGGAGTGCAGCCTTGGCACGGAGTGCAGCCTTGACACGGAGTGCAGCCTTCGCAAGGAGTGCAGCCTCCGCACAGAGTGCAGCCCTCGCACGGAGTGCAGACTTCGCAAGGAGTGCAGCCTCCGCACGGAGTGCAGCCCTCGCACGGAGTGCAGCCTCCGCACGGAGTGCAGCCTTCGCACGGAGTGCAACCTTCGCACGGTGTGCTGCCTGCGCACGGAGTGCTGCCTCCGCACGGAGTGCTGCCTTCGCACGGAGTGCTGCTGTTGCACGGAGTGCAGCCCTCGCACGGAGCGCAGCCATCGCACGGAGTGCAGCCTTCGCACGGAGTGGAGACTTCGCAAGGAGTGCAGCCTTTGCACGGAGCGCAGCCTTCGAACGGAGAGCTGCCTTCGCACGGAGAGCTGCCTTCGCACGGAGTGCTGCGTTTGCACGGAGTGCAGCCTTTGCACGGAGTGCAGCCATCGCACGGAGTGCAGCCTTCGCACGGAGTGGAGACTTTGCAAGGAGTGCAGCCTTCGCACGGAGTGCAGGCTTCGCACGGAGTGCAGCCTTCGCACAGAGTGCAGCCTTCGCACAGAGTGCAGCCTTCGCACGGAGTGCAGCCTTCCCACGGAGTGCTGCCTTCGCACGGAGAGCTGCCTTCGCTTGGAGTGCTGCTGTTGCACGGAGTGCAGCCTTTGCACGGAGTGCAGCCATCGCTGAGAGTGCAGCCTTCGCTCGGAGTGGAGACTTCGCAAGGAGTGCAGCCTTCACACGGAGTGCAGCCTTCGCACGTAGTGCAGCCTTCGCACGGAGTGCAGCCTTCGCACAGAGTGCAGCCTTCGCACAGAGTGCAGCCTTCGCACAGAGTGCAGCCTTCGCACAGAGTGCAGTGCTGCTGTTGCACGGAGTGCAGCCTTCGCACGGAGTGCAGCCTTCGCACAGAGTGCAGCCTTCGCACGGAGTGCAGCCTCCGCACGGAGTGCAGCCATCACACGGAGTGCTGCCTTCGCATGGACAGCTGCCTTCGCACGGAGTGCTGCTGTTGCACGGAGTGCAGCCTTCGCACGGAGTGCAGCCATCGCACGGAGTGCAGCCTTCGCACGGAGTGGAGACTTTGCAAGGAGTGCAGCCTTCGCACGGAGTGCAGCCTTTGCACGGACTGCAGCCTTCGCACGGAGTGGAGACTTCGCAAGGAGTGCAGCCTTCGCACGGAGTGCAGCCTTCGCATGGAGTGCTGCTGTTGCACGGAGTGCAGCCATCGCACGGAGTGCAGCCTTCGCAGAGAGTGTAGCCTTCGCACAGAGTGGAGACTTCGCAAGGAGTGCAGTCTTCGCACGGAGTGCAGCCTTGGCACGGAGTGCAGCCTTGGCACGGAGTGCAGCCTTGGCACGGAGTGCAGCCTTGACACGGAGTGCAGCCTTCGCAAGGAGTGCAGCCTCCGCACAGAGTGCAGCCCTCGCACGGAGTGCAGCCTTCGCACGGAGTGCAGCCTTCCCACGGAGTGCTGCCTTCGCACGGAGTGCTGCTGTTGCACGGAGTGCAGCCATCGCACGGATTGTCGCCATCGCATGGAGTGCAGCCTTCGCATGGAGTGGAGACTTCGCAAGGAGTGCAGCCTTCACACGGAGTGCAGCCTTCGCACGGAGTGCAGCCTTCGCGCGGAGTGCAGCCTTCGCACGGAGTGCATTCTTCGCACGGAGTGCAGCCTTCGCACGGAGTGCTGCTGTTGCACGGAGTGCAGCCATCGCACGGAGTGCAGCCTTCGCACAGAGTGCAGCCTTCGCACAGAGTGGAGACTTCGCAAGGAGTGCAGCCTTCGCACGGAGTGCAGCCTTGGCACGGAATGCAGCCTTGGCACGGAGTGCAGCCTTGGCACGGTGTGCAGCCTTGGCACGGAGTGCTGCCTCCGCACGGAGTGCTGCCTCCGCACTGAGTGCTGCCTTCGCACGGAGTGCTGCTGTTGTTGGAGTACAGCCCTCGCACGGAGTGCAGCCATCGCACGGAGTGCAGCCTTCGCACGGAGTGGAGACTTCGCAAGGAGTGCAGCCTTCGCACGGAGTGCTGCTGTTGCACGGAGTGCAGCCTTCGCACGGAGTGCAGCCTTCGCACAGAGTGCAGCCTTCGCACGGAGTGCAGCCTCCGCACGGAGTGCAGCCTTCACACGGAGTGCTGCCCTCGCATGGAGAGCTGCCTTCGCACGGAGTGCTGCTGTTGCACGGAGTGCAGCCTTCGCACGGAGTGCAGCCATCGCACGGAGTGCAGCCTTCGCACGGAGTGGAGACTTTGCAAGGAGTGCAGCCTTCGCACGGAGTGCAGCCTTTGCACGGACTGCAGCCTTCGCACGGAGTGGAGACTTCGCAAGGAGTGCAGCCTTCGCACGGAGTGCAGCCTTCGCACGGAGTGCTGCTGTTGCACGGAGTGCAGCCATCGCACGGAGTGCAGCCTTCGCAGAGAGTGCAGCCTTCGCACAGAGTGGAGACTTCGCAAGGAGTGCAGTCTTCGCACGGAGTGCAGCCTTGGCACGGAGTGCAGCCTTGGCACGGAGTGCAGCCTTGGCACGGAGTGCAGCCTTGACACGGAGTGCAGCCTTCGCAAGGAGTGCAGCCTCCGCACGGAGTGCAGCCCTCGCACGGAGTGCAGCCTTCGCACGGAGTGCAGCCTTCGCACGGAGTGCAACCTTCGCACGGTGTGCTGCCTGCGCACGGAGTGCTGCCTCCGCACGGAGTGCTGCCTTCGCACGGAGTGCTGCTGTTGCACGGAGTGCAGCCCTCGCACGGAGCGCAGCCATCGCACGGAGTGCAGCCTTCGCACGGAGTGGAGACTTCGCAAGGAGTGCAGCCTTTGCACGGAGCGCAGCCTTCGAACGGAGAGCTGCCTTCGCACGGAGAGCTGCCTTCGCACGGAGTGCTGCGTTTGCACGGAGTGCAGCCTTTGCACGGAGTGCAGCCATCGCACGAAGTGCAGCCTTCGCACGGAGTGGAGACTTTGCAAGGAGTGCAGCCTTCGCACGGAGTGCGGGCTTCGCACGGAGTGCTGCCTTCGCACGGAGAGCTGCCTTCGCTTGGAGTGCTGCTGTTGCACGGATTGCAGCCTTTGCACGGAATGCAGCCATCGCACGGAGTGCAGCCTTCGCACGGAGTGGAGACTTTGCAAGGAGTGCAGCCTTTGCACGGAGTGCAGCCTTCACACGGAGTGCTGCCTTCGCACGGAGTGCAGCCTTTGCACGGAGTGAAGACTTCGCACGGAGTGCACCCTTCGCACGGAGTGCTGCCTTCGCACGGAGTGCTGCCTTCGCACGGAGTGCTGCTGTTGCACGGAGTGCAGCCATCGCACGGATTGCCGCCATCGCATGGAGTGCAGCCTTCGCATGGAGTGGAGACTTCGCAAGGAGTGCAACCTTCACACGGAGTGCAGCCTTCGCACGGAGTGCAGCCTTCGCGCGGAGTGCAGCCTTCGCACGGAGTGCAGCCTTCGCACGGAGTGCAGCCTTCGCACGGAGTGCTGCTGTTGCACGGAGTGCAGCCATCGCACGGAGTGCAGCCTTCGCACAGAGTGCAGCCTTCGCACAGAGTGGAGACTTCGCAAGGAGTGCAGCCTTCGCACGGAGTGCAGCCTTGGCACGGAATGCAGCCTTGGCACGGAGTGCAGCCTTGGCACGGAGTGCAGCCTTGGCACGGAGTGCAGCCTCCGCACGGAGTGCAGCCTCCGCACGGAGTGCAGCCTTCGCACGGAGTGCAGCCTTCGCACGGGGTGCAGCCTTCGCACGGAGTGCAGCCTTCGCACGGAGTGCTGCCTCCGCACGGAGTGCTGCCTCCGCACTGAGTGCTGCCTTCGCACGGAGTGCTGCTGTTGTTGGAGTGCAACCCTCACACGGAGTGCAGCCATCGCACGGAGTGCAGCCTTCGCACGGAGTGGAGACTTCGCAAGGAGTTCAGCCTTCGCACGGAGTGCTGCTGTTGCACGGAGTGCAGCCTTCGCACGGAGTGCAGCCTTCGCACGGAGTGCAGCCTCCGCACGGAGTGCAGCCTTCGCACGGAGTGCAGCCTTCGCACGGAGTGCAGCCTTCGCACGGAGTGCAGCCTTCGCACGAAGTGCTGCTGTTGCAAGGAGTGCAGCCTTCACACGGAGTGCAGCCTTCGCACAGAGTGCAGCCTTCGCACGGAGTGCAGCCTTCGCACGGAGTGCAGCCTTCCCACGGAGTGCTGCCTTCACACGGAGTGCTGCCTTCGCACGGAGAGCTGCCTTCGCACGGAGTGCTGCTATTGCACGGAGTGCAGCCATCGCACGGAGTGCAGTCATCGCACGGAGTGCAGCCTTCGCACGGAGTGGCGATTTTGCAAGGAGTGCAGCCTTCGCACGGAGAGCAGCCTTCACACGGAGTGCAGTCTTCGCACGGAGTGCAGCCTTCACATGGAGTGCAGCCTTCGCACGGAGTGCAGCCTTCGCACGGAGTGCTGCCTTCGCACGGAGTGGTGCCTTTGCACGGAGTGCTGCTGTTGCACGGAGTGCAGCCTTCGCACGGATTGCCGCCATCGCACGGAGTGGAGACTTCGCAAGGAGTGCAGCCTTCGCACGGAGTGCAGCCTTCGCACGGAGTGCAGCCTTCGCACGGAGTGCAGCCTTCGCACGGAGTGCAGCCTTGGCACGGAGTGCAGCCTTCGCTCGGAGTGCAGCCTTCGCATGGAGTGCAGCCTTCGCACGGAGTGCAGCCTTCGCACGGAGTGCAGCCTTCGCACGGAGTGCAGCCTTCGCACGGAGTGCAGCCTTCACACGGAGTGCAGCCTTCGCACGGTGTGAAGCCATCGCACGGAGTGCTGCCTTCGCACGGAGTGCTGCCTCCGCACGGAGTGCTGCCTTCGCACAGAGTGCTGCTGTTGTCGGAGTGCAGCCCTCGCACGGAGTGCAGCCATCGCACGAAGTGCAGCCTTCGCACGGAGTGGAGACTTCGTAAGGAGTGCAGCCTTCGCACGGAGTACAGCCATCGCAAGGAGTGCAGCCTCCGCACGGAGTGCAGCCTCCGCACGGAGTGCAGCCTTCGCACGGAGTGCAGCCTTTGCACGGAGTGCAGCCTTCACACGGAGTGCTCCGTTCGCACGGAGTGCTGCTTTCGCACGGAGTATGCCTTCGCACTGAGTGCTGCTGTTGCACGATGTGCAGCCTTTGCACGGAGTGCAGCCATCGCACGGAGTGGAGACTTCGCAAGGAGTGCAGCCTTCGCACGGAGTGCAGCCTTCGCACGGAAAACAGCGTTCGCATGGAGTGCAACCTTCGCATGGAGTGCAGCCTTCGCACGGAGTGCAGCCTTCGCACAGAGTGCAGCCTTCGCAGGGACTGCTGCCCTGCACGGAATGCTGCTGTTGCACGGAGTGCAGCCCTCGCACAGAGTGCAGCCCTCGCACGGAGTGCAGCCATCGCACGGAGTGCAGCCTTCGCACTGAGTGCAGCCTTTGCACGGAGTTCAGCCTTCGCACGGAGTGCAGCTTTCGCACGGTGTGCAGCCTTCGCACGGAGTGCTGCCTTCGCACGGAGTGCTGCCTGCGCACGGAGTGCTGCTGTTGCACAGTGTGCAGCGTTCGCCCGGAGTCCATCCATCGCACGGAGTGCAGCCTTCGTACGGAGTGGATACTTCGCAAGGAGTGCAGCGTTCGCACGGAGTGCAGACTTCGCGCACGGAGTGCAGCCTTCGCACGGAGTGCAGCTTTCGCACGGAGTGCAGCCTTCACACGGTGTGCAGCCTTCGCACGGCATGCAGCCTTCACAATGCGTGCAGCCTCCGCAATGAGTGCAGCCTCCACGTGGATTGCAGCCTCCACATTGAGTGCAGCCTCCATATGGGGTGCAGTCTCTGCATGGAGTGCAGTCTATGCATGGAGTGCAGTCTCAGCATGGAGTGCAGCCACCACTGGGAGTACACCCTTCACAGGGAGAGCAGCCTTTGCATGCAGTGCAGCAGTTTTCGCACAGAGTTCAGCCCTCGAACACAGTGCAGCCTTCGCACGGAGTGCAGAATTCGCACGGAGTGCAGCCTTCGCACGGAGAGCAGCCTTCGCACGGAGTGCAGCCTTCGCACGGAGTGCAGCCTTCGCACGGAGTGCAGCCTTCGCACGGAGTGCTGCCTTAGCACGGAGTGAAGACTTCGCAAGGACTGCAGCGTTCGCACGAAGTGCAGCCTTCGCACGGAGTGCAGCCTTCGAACGGAGTGCAGCCTTCGCACGGAGTGCAGCCTTCGCCCGGAGTGCAGCCTTCACATGGAGTGCTGCCTTCGCACGGAGTGCTGCCTTCGCACGGAGTGCTGCTGTTGCACGGAGTGCAGCCTTCGCACGGAGTGCAGCCATCGCACCGAATGCTGCCTTCGCACAGAGTGGAGACTTCGCAAGGACTGCAGCGTTCGCACGGAGTGCAGCCTTCGCACGGAGTGCAGCCTTCGCACGGAGTGCAGCCTTCGCACGGAGTGTAGCCTTCGCACGGACTGCAGCCTTCGTACGGAGTGCAGTCTTCGCACGGAGTGCTGCCTTTGCACGGAGTGCAGCTTTCACAATGAGTGCAGCCTTCAAAATGAGTGCAGCCTCCGCAAGGAGTGCAGCCTCCGCATGGAGTGCAGCCCCCTCATGGAGTGCAGTCTCCGCATGGAGTGCAGTCTCTGCATGGAGTGCAGTCTCTGCATGGAGTGCAGCCTCCACTGGGAGTTCACCCTTCACAGGGAGAGCAGCGTTTGCATGCAATGCAGCAGTTTTCGCACAGTGTGCAGCCCTCGAACACAGTGCACCATCGCACGGAGTGCAGCCATCGCGCAGAGTGCAGCCTTCGCACGGATTGCAGCCTTCGCACGGAGTGCAGCCTTCGCACGGAGTGCAGCCTTCGCACAGAGTGGACCCTTCGCACGGAGTGCAGCCTTCGCATGGAGTGCAGCCTTAGTACGGAGTGCAACCTTCGCACGGAGTGCAGCCTTCGCACGGAGTGCAGCCTTCACACGGAGTGCAGCCTTCGCACGGAGTGCAGCCTTCGCACGGAGTGCAGCCTTCGCACGGAGTGCAGCCAACGCACGGCGTGCAGCCTTCGCACGTAGTGCAGCCTTCGCACGGAGTGCAGCCTTCGCATGGAGTGCAGCCTTAGTACGGAGTGCAACCTTCGCACGGAGTGCAGCCTTCGCACGGAGTGCAGCCTTCGTACGGAGTGCAGCCTTCGCACAGAGTGCAGCCTTCGCACGGAGTGCAGCCTTCGCACAGAGCGCAGCCTTCGCACGGAGTGCAGCCTTCGCACGGAGTGCAGTCTTCGCACGGAGTGCACCCTTGGCACGGAGTGCAGCCTTCGCGCGGAGTGTAGCCTGCGCACGGAGTGCAGCCTTCGGACACAGTGCAGCATTCGCACGGAGTACTGCTGTTGCACGGAGTGCAGCCCTCGCACGGAGTGCAGCCATCGCACTGAGTGCAGCCTTCGTACGGAGTGGATACTTCGCACGGAGTGGAGATTTCGCAAGGAGTGCAGCCTTCGCACAGATTTCAGCCCTCGAACACAGTGCAGCCTTCGCACGGAGTGCAGCCTCCGCACGGAGTGCAGCCTTCGCACGGAGTGCAGCCTCCGCACGGAGTGCAGCCTTCACACGGAGTGCTGCCCTCGCATGGAGAGCTGCCTTCGCACGGAGTGCTGCTGTTGCACGGAGTGCAGCCTTCGCACGGAGTGCAGCCATCGCACGGAGTGCAGCCTTCGCACGGAGTGGAGACTTTGCAAGGAGTGCAGCCTTCGCACGGAGTGCAGCCTTTGCACGGACTGCAGCCTTCGCACGGAGTGGAGACTTCGCAAGGAGTGCAGCCTTCGCACGGAGTGCAGCCTTCGCACGGAGTGCTGCTGTTGCACGGAGTGCAGCCATCGCACGGAGTGCAGCCTTCGCAGAGAGTGCAGCCTTCGCACAGAGTGGAGACTTCGCAAGGAGTGCAGTCTTCGCACGGAGTGCAGCCTTGGCACGGAGTGCAGCCTTGGCACGGAGTGCAGCCTTGGCACGGAGTGCAGCCTTGACACGGAGTGCAGCCTTCGCAAGGAGTGCAGCCTCCGCACGGAGTGCAGCCCTCGCACGGAGTGCAGCCTTCGCACGGAGTGCAGCCTTCGCACGGAGTGCAACCTTCGCACGGTGTGCTGCCTGCGCACGGAGTGCTGCCTCCGCACGGAGTGCTGCCTTCGCACGGAGTGCTGCTGTTGCACGGAGTGCAGCCCTCGCACGGAGCGCAGCCATCGCACGGAGTGCAGCCTTCGCACGGAGTGGAGACTTCGCAAGGAGTGCAGCCTTTGCACGGAGCGCAGCCTTCGAACGGAGAGCTGCCTTCGCACGGAGAGCTGCCTTCGCACGGAGTGCTGCGTTTGCACGGAGTGCAGCCTTTGCACGGAGTGCAGCCATCGCACGAAGTGCAGCCTTCGCACGGAGTGGAGACTTTGCAAGGAGTGCAGCCTTCGCACGGAGTGCGGGCTTCGCACGGAGTGCTGCCTTCGCACGGAGAGCTGCCTTCGCTTGGAGTGCTGCTGTTGCACGGATTGCAGCCTTTGCACGGAATGCAGCCATCGCACGGAGTGCAGCCTTCGCACGGAGTGGAGACTTTGCAAGGAGTGCAGCCTTTGCACGGAGTGCAGCCTTCACACGGAGTGCTGCCTTCGCACGGAGTGCAGCCTTTGCACGGAGTGAAGACTTCGCACGGAGTGCACCCTTCGCACGGAGTGCTGCCTTCGCACGGAGTGCTGCCTTCGCACGGAGTGCTGCTGTTGCACGGAGTGCAGCCATCGCACGGATTGCCGCCATCGCATGGAGTGCAGCCTTCGCATGGAGTGGAGACTTCGCAAGGAGTGCAACCTTCACACGGAGTGCAGCCTTCGCACGGAGTGCAGCCTTCGCGCGGAGTGCAGCCTTCGCACGGAGTGCAGCCTTCGCACGGAGTGCAGCCTTCGCACGGAGTGCTGCTGTTGCACGGAGTGCAGCCATCGCACGGAGTGCAGCCTTCGCACAGAGTGCAGCCTTCGCACAGAGTGGAGACTTCGCAAGGAGTGCAGCCTTCGCACGGAGTGCAGCCTTGGCACGGAATGCAGCCTTGGCACGGAGTGCAGCCTTGGCACGGAGTGCAGCCTTGGCACGGAGTGCAGCCTCCGCACGGAGTGCAGCCTCCGCACGGAGTGCAGCCTTCGCACGGAGTGCAGCCTTCGCACGGGGTGCAGCCTTCGCACGGAGTGCAGCCTTCGCACGGAGTGCTGCCTCCGCACGGAGTGCTGCCTCCGCACTGAGTGCTGCCTTCGCACGGAGTGCTGCTGTTGTTGGAGTGCAACCCTCACACGGAGTGCAGCCATCGCACGGAGTGCAGCCTTCGCACGGAGTGGAGACTTCGCAAGGAGTTCAGCCTTCGCACGGAGTGCTGCTGTTGCACGGAGTGCAGCCTTCGCACGGAGTGCAGCCTTCGCACGGAGTGCAGCCTCCGCACGGAGTGCAGCCTTCGCACGGAGTGCAGCCTTCGCACGGAGTGCAGCCTTCGCACGGAGTGCAGCCTTCGCACGAAGTGCTGCTGTTGCAAGGAGTGCAGCCTTCACACGGAGTGCAGCCTTCGCACAGAGTGCAGCCTTCGCACGGAGTGCAGCCTTCGCACGGAGTGCAGCCTTCCCACGGAGTGCTGCCTTCACACGGAGTGCTGCCTTCGCACGGAGAGCTGCCTTCGCACGGAGTGCTGCTATTGCACGGAGTGCAGCCATCGCACGGAGTGCAGTCATCGCACGGAGTGCAGCCTTCGCACGGAGTGGCGATTTTGCAAGGAGTGCAGCCTTCGCACGGAGAGCAGCCTTCACACGGAGTGCAGTCTTCGCACGGAGTGCAGCCTTCACATGGAGTGCAGCCTTCGCACGGAGTGCAGCCTTCGCACGGAGTGCTGCCTTCGCACGGAGTGGTGCCTTTGCACGGAGTGCTGCTGTTGCACGGAGTGCAGCCTTCGCACGGATTGCCGCCATCGCACGGAGTGGAGACTTCGCAAGGAGTGCAGCCTTCGCACGGAGTGCAGCCTTCGCACGGAGTGCAGCCTTCGCACGGAGTGCAGCCTTCGCACGGAGTGCAGCCTTGGCACGGAGTGCAGCCTTCGCTCGGAGTGCAGCCTTCGCATGGAGTGCAGCCTTCGCACGGAGTGCAGCCTTCGCACGGAGTGCAGCCTTCGCACGGAGTGCAGCCTTCGCACGGAGTGCAGCCTTCACACGGAGTGCAGCCTTCGCACGGTGTGAAGCCATCGCACGGAGTGCTGCCTTCGCACGGAGTGCTGCCTCCGCACGGAGTGCTGCCTTCGCACAGAGTGCTGCTGTTGTCGGAGTGCAGCCCTCGCACGGAGTGCAGCCATCGCACGAAGTGCAGCCTTCGCACGGAGTGGAGACTTCGTAAGGAGTGCAGCCTTCGCACGGAGTACAGCCATCGCAAGGAGTGCAGCCTCCGCACGGAGTGCAGCCTCCGCACGGAGTGCAGCCTTCGCACGGAGTGCAGCCTTTGCACGGAGTGCAGCCTTCACACGGAGTGCTCCGTTCGCACGGAGTGCTGCTTTCGCACGGAGTATGCCTTCGCACTGAGTGCTGCTGTTGCACGATGTGCAGCCTTTGCACGGAGTGCAGCCATCGCACGGAGTGGAGACTTCGCAAGGAGTGCAGCCTTCGCACGGAGTGCAGCCTTCGCACGGAAAACAGCGTTCGCATGGAGTGCAACCTTCGCATGGAGTGCAGCCTTCGCACGGAGTGCAGCCTTCGCACAGAGTGCAGCCTTCGCAGGGACTGCTGCCCTGCACGGAATGCTGCTGTTGCACGGAGTGCAGCCCTCGCACAGAGTGCAGCCCTCGCACGGAGTGCAGCCATCGCACGGAGTGCAGCCTTCGCACTGAGTGCAGCCTTTGCACGGAGTTCAGCCTTCGCACGGAGTGCAGCTTTCGCACGGTGTGCAGCCTTCGCACGGAGTGCTGCCTTCGCACGGAGTGCTGCCTGCGCACGGAGTGCTGCTGTTGCACAGTGTGCAGCGTTCGCCCGGAGTCCATCCATCGCACGGAGTGCAGCCTTCGTACGGAGTGGATACTTCGCAAGGAGTGCAGCGTTCGCACGGAGTGCAGACTTCGCGCACGGAGTGCAGCCTTCGCACGGAGTGCAGCTTTCGCACGGAGTGCAGCCTTCACACGGTGTGCAGCCTTCGCACGGCATGCAGCCTTCACAATGCGTGCAGCCTCCGCAATGAGTGCAGCCTCCACGTGGATTGCAGCCTCCACATTGAGTGCAGCCTCCATATGGGGTGCAGTCTCTGCATGGAGTGCAGTCTATGCATGGAGTGCAGTCTCAGCATGGAGTGCAGCCACCACTGGGAGTACACCCTTCACAGGGAGAGCAGCCTTTGCATGCAGTGCAGCAGTTTTCGCACAGAGTTCAGCCCTCGAACACAGTGCAGCCTTCGCACGGAGTGCAGAATTCGCACGGAGTGCAGCCTTCGCACGGAGAGCAGCCTTCGCACGGAGTGCAGCCTTCGCACGGAGTGCAGCCTTCGCACGGAGTGCAGCCTTCGCACGGAGTGCTGCCTTAGCACGGAGTGAAGACTTCGCAAGGACTGCAGCGTTCGCACGAAGTGCAGCCTTCGCACGGAGTGCAGCCTTCGAACGGAGTGCAGCCTTCGCACGGAGTGCAGCCTTCGCCCGGAGTGCAGCCTTCACATGGAGTGCTGCCTTCGCACGGAGTGCTGCCTTCGCACGGAGTGCTGCTGTTGCACGGAGTGCAGCCTTCGCACGGAGTGCAGCCATCGCACCGAGTGCTGCCTTCGCACAGAGTGGAGACTTCGCAAGGACTGCAGCGTTCGCACGGAGTGCAGCCTTCGCACGGAGTGCAGCCTTCGCACGGAGTGCAGCCTTCGCACGGAGTGTAGCCTTCGCACGGACTGCAGCCTTCGTACGGAGTGCAGTCTTCGCACGGAGTGCTGCCTTTGCACGGAGTGCAGCTTTCACAATGAGTGCAGCCTTCAAAATGAGTGCAGCCTCCGCAAGGAGTGCAGCCTCCGCATGGAGTGCAGCCCCCTCATGGAGTGCAGTCTCCGCATGGAGTGCAGTCTCTGCATGGAGTGCAGTCTCTGCATGGAGTGCAGCCTCCACTGGGAGTTCACCCTTCACAGGGAGAGCAGCGTTTGCATGCAATGCAGCAGTTTTCGCACAGTGTGCAGCCCTCGAACACAGTGCACCATCGCACGGAGTGCAGCCATCGCGCAGAGTGCAGCCTTCGCACGGATTGCAGCCTTCGCACGGAGTGCAGCCTTCGCACGGAGTGCAGCCTTCGCACAGAGTGGACCCTTCGCACGGAGTGCAGCCTTCGCATGGAGTGCAGCCTTAGTACGGAGTGCAACCTTCGCACGGAGTGCAGCCTTCGCACGGAGTGCAGCCTTCACACGGAGTGCAGCCTTCGCACGGAGTGCAGCCTTCGCACGGAGTGCAGCCTTCGCACGGAGTGCAGCCAACGCACGGCGTGCAGCCTTCGCACGTAGTGCAGCCTTCGCACGGAGTGCAGCCTTCGCATGGAGTGCAGCCTTAGTACGGAGTGCAACCTTCGCACGGAGTGCAGCCTTCGCACGGAGTGCAGCCTTCGTACGGAGTGCAGCCTTCGCACAGAGTGCAGCCTTCGCACGGAGTGCAGCCTTCGCACAGAGCGCAGCCTTCGCACGGAGTGCAGCCTTCGCACGGAGTGCAGTCTTCGCACGGAGTGCACCCTTGGCACGGAGTGCAGCCTTCGCGCGGAGTGTAGCCTGCGCACGGAGTGCAGCCTTCGGACACAGTGCAGCATTCGCACGGAGTACTGCTGTTGCACGGAGTGCAGCCCTCGCACGGAGTGCAGCCATCGCACTGAGTGCAGCCTTCGTACGGAGTGGATACTTCGCACGGAGTGGAGATTTCGCAAGGAGTGCAGCCTTCGCACAGATTTCAGCCCTCGAACACAGTGCAGCCTTCGCACGGAGTGCAGAATTCGCACGGAGTGCAGACTTCGCACGGAGTGCAGCCTTCGCTCGGAGTGCAGCCTTCGCACGGAGTGCAGCCTTCGCACGGAGTGCAGCCTTAGCACGGAGTGGAGACTTCGCAAGGACTGCAGCGTTCGCACGGAGTGCAGCCTTCGCACGGAGTGCAGCCTTCGCACGGAGTGCAGCCATCGCTCGGAGTGGAGACTTTGCAAGGAGTGCAGCCTTCGCACAGAGTGCTGCCTTCGCACGGAGTGCTGCCTTCGCATGGAGTGCAGCCTTCGCACGGAGTGCAGCCTTCGCACGGAGTGCAGCCTTCGCACGGAGTGCAGCCTTCGCACGGAGTGCAGCCTTCGCAGGGAGTGGAGACTTCGCAAGGAGTGCAGCCTTCACACGGAGTGCAGCCTTCGCACAGAGTGCAGCCTTCGCACGGAGTGCAGCCTTCGCACGGAGTGCAGCCTTGGCCAGAGTGCAGCCTTGGCACGGAGTGCAGCCTTGGCACGGAGTGCAGCCTTCGCGCGGAGTGCAGCCTGCGCACGGAGTGCAGCCTTCGGACACAGTGCAGCGTTCGCACGGAGTGCTGCTGTTGCACAGAGTGCAGCATTCGCACGGAGTGCTGCCTTCGCACGGAGTGCTGCCTGCGCATGGAGTGCTGCTGTTGCACGGTGCAGCTTTCGCACGGTGTGCAGCCTTCGCACGGAGTCCATCCATCGCACGGAGTGCAGCCTTCGTACGGAGTGGATACTTCGCACGGAGTGCAAACTTCGCGCACGGAGTGCAGCCTTCGCACGGAGTGCAGCCTTCGGACACAGTGCAGCCTTCGCACAAAGTGCTGCTGTTGCACGGAATGCAGCCCTCGCACGGAGTGCAGCCATCACACGGAGTGCAGCCTTCGCACGGAGTGGAGACTTCACAAGGAGTGCAGCCTTGGCACGGAGTGCAGCCTTCGCACGGAGTGCTGCTGTTGCACGGAGTGCAGCCTTCGCACGGAGTGCAGCCTTCGCACGGAGTGCAGACTTCGCACAGAGTGCAGCCTTCACAACGAGAGCTGCCTTCGCACGGAGAGCTGCCTTCACACGGAGTGCTGCTGTTGCACGGAGTGCAGCCTTTGCACGGAGTGCAGCCATCGCACGGAGTGCAGCCTTCGCACGAAGTGGAGACTTTGCAAGGAGAGCAGCCTTCGGACGGAGTGCAGACTTCGCACGGAATGCAGCCTTCGCACAGAGTGCAGCCTTCGCACAGAGTGCACCCTTCGCACAGAGTGCAGCCCTCGCACGGAGTGCAGCCTTCCCACGGAGTGCTGCGTTCGCACGGAGAGCTGCCTTCGCATGGAGTGCTGCTGTTGCACAGAGTGCAGCCTTCGCACGGAGTGCAGCCATCGCACGGAGTGCAGCCTTCGCACGGAGTGGAGACTTTGCAAGGAGTGCAGCCTTCGCACGGAGTGCAGCCTTCACACAGAGTGCTGCCTTCGCACGGAGTGCAGCCTTTGCACGGAGTGAAGACTTCGCATGGAGTGCAGCCTTCGCACGGAGTGCTGCCTTCGCACGGAGTGCTGCCTTCGCACGGAGTGCTGCTCCTGCACGGAGTGCAGCCTTCGCACGGATTGCCGCCATCGCACGGAGTGCAGCCTTCGCACGGAGTGGACCCTTCGCAAGGAGTGCAGCCTTCGCACGGAGTGTAGCCTTCGCACGGAGTGCAGCCTTCGCACGGAGTGCAGCTTTCACACGGAGTGCAGCCTTCGCACGGAGTGCAGCCTTCGCACGGAGTGCAGTCTTCGCATGGAGTGCAGCCTTCGCACGGAGTGCTGCTTTCGCACGGAGTGCTAACTTCGCACGGAATGCTGCTGTTGCACAGAGTGCAGCCTGTGCACGGAGTGCAACCATCGCACAGACTGCAGCCTTCGCACGGAGTGGAGACTTCGCAAGGAGTGAGCCTTCGCACGGAGTGCAGCCTTCGCACGGAGTGCTGCTGTTGCACGGAGTGCAGCCATCGCACGGAGTGCAGCCTTCGCACAGAGTGCAGCCTTCGCACAGAGTGGAGACTTCGCAAGGAGTGCAGCCTTCGCACGGAGTGCAGCCTTGGCACGGAGTGCAGCCTTGGCACGGAGTGCAGCCTTGGCACGGAGTGCAGCCTTGGCACGGAGTGCAGCCTTCGCAAGGAGTGCAGCCTCCGCACAGAGTGCAGCCTTCGCACGGAGTGCAGCCTTCGCACGGAGTGCTGCTGTTGCACGGAGTGCAGCCTTCGCACGGGGTACAGCCTTCGCACAGAGTGCAGCCTTCGCATGGAGTGCAGCATTCACACGGAGTGCAGCCTTTCCACGGACTGCAGCCTTCGCACGGAGTGGAGACTTCGCAAGGAGTGCAGCCTTCGCACGGAGTGCAGCCTTCGCACGGAGTGCTGCTGTTGCACGGAGTGCAGCCATCGCACGGAGTGCAGCCTTCGCAGAGAGTGCAGCCTTCGCATAGACTGGAGACTTCGCAAGGAGTGCAGTCTTCGCACGGAGTGCAGCCTTGGCATGGAGTGCAGCCTTGGCACGGAGTGCAGCCTTGGCACGGAGTGCAGCCTTGACACGGAGTGCAGCCTTCGCAAGGAGTGCAGCCTCCGCACGGAGTGCAGCCCTCGCACGGAGTGCAGCCTTCGCACGGAGTGCAGCCTTCGCACGGAGTGCAACCTTCACACGGAGTGCTGCCTGCGCACGGAGTGCTGCCTCCGCACGGAGTGCTGCCTTCGCACGGAGTGCAGCCATCGCATGGAGTGCAGCCTTCGCACGGAGTGGAGACTTCGCAAGGAGTGCAGCCTTTGCACGGAGCGCAGTCTTCGAACGGAGAGCTGCTTCGCATGGAGAGCTGCCTTCGCACAGAGTGCTGCTGTTGCACGGAGTGCAGCCTTTGCACGGAGTGCAGCCATCGCACGGAGTGGAGACTTTGCAAGGAGCGCAGCCTTCGCACGGAGTGCAGACTTCGCACGGAGTGCAGCCTTCACACAGAGTGCAGCCTTCGCACAGAGTGCACCCTTCGCACAGAGTGCAGCCCTCGCACGGAGTGCAGCCTTCCCACGGAGTGCTGCATTCGCACGGAGTGGAGACTTCACAAGGAGTGCAGCCTTGGCACGGAGTGCAGCCTTCGCACGGAGTGCTGCTGTTGCACGGAGTGCAGCCTTCGCACGGAGTGCAGCCTTCGCACGGAGTGCAGACTTCGCACAGAGTGCAGCCTTCACACGGAGAGCTGCCTTCGCACGGAGAGCTGCCTTCACACGGAGTGCTGCTGTTGCACGGAGTGCAGCCTTTGCACGGAGTGCAGCCATCGCACGGAGTGGAGACTTTGCAAGGAGCGCAGCCTTCGCACGGAGTGCAGACTTCGCACGGAGTGCAGCCTTCGCACGGAGTGCAGCCTTTGCACGGAGTGAAGACTTCGCATGGAGTGCAGCCTTCGCACGGAGTGCTGCCTTCGCACGGAGTGCTGCCTTCGCACGGAGTGCTGCTTTTGCACGGAGTGCAGCCTTCGCACGGATTGCCGCCATCGCACGGATAGCAGCCTTCGCACAGAGTGGACCCTTCGCAAGGAGTGCAGCCTTCGCACGGAGTGTAGCCTTCGCACAGAGTGCAGCCTTCGCACAGAGTGCAGCTTTCACACGGAGTGCAGCCTTCGCACGGAGTGCAGCCTTCGCACGGAGTGCAGTCTTCGCATGGAGTAGAGCCTTCGCACGGAGTGCTGCTTTCGCACGGAGTGCTAACTTCGCACGGAATGCTGCTGTTGCACAGAGTGCAGCCTGTGCACGGAGTGCAGCCATCGCACAGACTGCAGCCTTCGCACGGAGTGGAGACTTCGCAAGGAGTGCTGCCTTCGCACGGAGTGCAGTCTTTGCACGGAGTGCAGCCATCGCACGGAGTGGAGACTTTGCAAGGAGCGCAGCCTTCGCACGGAGTGCAGACTTCGCACGGAGTGCTGCCTTCGCACGGAGTGCAGCCTTTGCACGGAGTGAAGACTTCGCATGGAGTGCAGCCTTCGCACGGAGTGCTGCCTTCGCACGGAGTGCAGCCTACGCACGGAGTGCTGCTGTTGCACGGAGTGCAGCCATCATACGGAGTGCAGCCTTCGCACAGAGTGCAGCCTTCGCACAGAGTGGAGACTTCGCAAGGAGTACAGCCTTCGCACGGAGTGCAGCCTTGGCACGGAGTGCAGCCTTGGCACGGAGTGCAGCCTTCGCACGGAGTGCAGCCTTCGCACGGAGTGCAGCCTTCGCACGGAGTGCTGCTGTTGCACGGATTGCAGCCTTCGCACGGAGTACAGCCTTTGCACAGAGTGCAGCCTTCGCATGGAGTGCAGCCTTCGCACGGAGTGCAGCCTTCCCACGGAGTGCTGCTTAACACGGAGTGCTGCCTTCGCATGGAGAGCTGCCTTCGCACGGAGTGCTGCTGTTGCACGGAGTGCAGCCATCGCACGGAGTGCAGCCTTCGCAGAGAGTGCAGCCTTCGCACAGACTGGAGACTTTGCAAGGAGTGCAGTCTTCGCACGGAGTGCAGCCTTGGCACGGAGTGCAGCCTTCGCAAGGAGTGCAGCCTCCACACGGAGTGCAGCCCTCGCACGGAGTGCAGCCTTCGCACGGAGTGCAGGCTTCGCACGGAGTGTAACCTTCACACGGAGTGCTGCCTGCGCACGGAGTGCTGCCTCCGCACGGAGTGCTGCCTTCGCACGGAGTGCAGCCATCGCATGGAGTGCAGCCTTCGCACGGAGTGGAGACTTCGCAAGGAGTGCAGCCTTTGCACGGAGCGCAGCCTTCGAACGGAGAGCTGCTTCGCACGGAGAGCTGCCTTCGCACGGAGTGCTGCGGTTGCACGGAGTGCAGCCTTTGCACGGAGTGCAGCCATCGCACGGAGTGCAGCCTTCGCACGGAGTGGAGACTTTGCAAGGAGTGCAGACTTCGCACGGAGTGCAGGCTTCGCACGGAGTGCAGCCTTCGCACAGAGTGCAGCCTTCGCACAGAGTGCACCCTTCGCACAGAGTGCAGCCTTCGCACGGAGTGCAGCCTTCACACGGAGTGCACCCTTCGCACGGAGAGCTGCCTTCGCTTGGAGTGCTGCTGTTGCACGGAGTGCAGCCTTCGCACGGAGTGCAGCCATCGCACGGAGTGTAGCCTTCGCACGGAGTGGAGACTTTGCAAGGAGTGCAGCCTTAACACGGAGTGCAGCCTTCACACGGAGTGCTGCCTTCGCACGGAGTGCAGCCTTCGCACGGAGTGCAGCCTTCGCACGGAGTGCAGCCTTCGCACGGAGTGCAGCCTTCGCACCGAGTGCTGCCTTCGCACGGAGTGCTGCTGTGACCAGGAGTGCAGCCTTTGCACGGAGTGCAGCCTTCGCACGGAGTGCAGCCTTCGCACGGAGTGCAGCCTTCGCACGGACTGCAGCCTTCGCATGGAGTGCAGTCTTCGCACGGAGTGCAGCCTTCGCACGGAGTGCAGCCTTCGCAAGGAGTGCAGGCTTAGCACGGAGTGGAGACTTCGCAAGGACTGCAGCGTTCGCACGGAGTGCAGCCTTCGCACGGAGTGCAGCCTTCGCACGGAGTGCAGCCTTCGCACGGAGTGCAGCCTTCGCACGGACTGCAGCCTTCGCACGGAGTGCAGTCTTCGCACGGAGTGCAGCTTTCGCACGGAGTGCAGCTTTCACAATGAGAGCAGCCTTCAAAATGAGTGCAGCCTCCGCAAGGAGTGCAGCCTCCGCATGGAGTGCAGCCTCCTCATGGAGTGCAGTCTCCGCATGGAGTGCAGTCTCTGCATGGAGTGCAGTCTCTGCATGGAGTGCAGCCTCCACTGGGAGTTCACCCTTCACAGGGAGAGCAGCGTTTGCATGGAGTGCAGCAGTTTTCGCACAGAGTGCAGCCCTCGAACACAGTGCACCATCGCACGGAGTGCAGCCATCGCACAGAGTGCAGTCTTTGCACGGAGTGGAGACTTTGCAAGGAGTGCAGCCTTCGCACGGAGTGCAGCCTTCACACGGAGTGCTGCCTTCGCACGGAGTGCAGCCTTTGCACGGAGTGAAGACTTCGCACGGAGTGCAGCCTTCGCACAGAGTGCTGCCTTCGCACGGAGTGCTGCCTTCGCATGGAGTGCTGCTGTAGCACGGAGTGCAGCCTTCTCACGGAGTGCAGCCATCGCACGGAGTGCAGCCTTTGCACGGAGTGGAGACTTTGCAAGGAGTGCATCTTTCGCACGGAGTGCAGCCTTCACACGGAGTGCTGCCTTCGCACGGAGTGCAGCCTTTGCACGGAGTGAAGACTTCGCACGGAGTGCAGCCTTCGCACAGAGTGCTGCCTTCGCACGGAGTGCAGCCTTCGCACGGACTGCAGCCTTCGCACGGAGTGCAGTCTTCGCACGGAGTGCAGCCTTCGCACGGAGTGCAGCTTTCACAATGAGTGCAGCCTTCAAAATGAGTGCAGCCTCCGCAAGGAGTGCAGCCTCCGCATGGAGTGCAGCCTCCTCATGGAGTGCAGTCTCCGCATGGAGTGCAGTCTCTGCATGGAGTGCAGTCTCTGCATGGAGTGCAGCCTCCACTGGGAGTTCACCCTTCACAGGGAGAGCAGCGTTTGCATGCAGTGCAGCAGTTTTCGCACAGAGTGCAGCTCTCGAACACAGTGCACCATCGCACAGAGTGCAGCCATCGCGCAGAGTGCAGCCTTCGCACGGAGTGCAGCCTTCGCACGGAGTGCAGCCTTTGCACGGACTGCACCCTTCGCACGGAGTGCAGCCTTCGCACGGAGTGGACCCTTCGCACGGAGTGCAGCCTTCGCACGGAGTGCAGCCTTAGTACGGAGTGCAACCTTTGCACGGAGTGCAGCCTTCGCACGGAGTGCAGCCTTTGCACGGAGTGCAGCCTTCGCACGGAGTGCAGCCTTCGCACGGAGTGCAGCCTTCGCACGGAGTGCTGCCTTCGCACGGCGTGTAGCCTTCACACGTAGTGCAACCTTCGCACGGAGTGCAGCCTTCGCACGGAGTGCAGCCTTCGCACGGAGTGCTGCCTTCACACGGAGTGGAGATTTCGCAAGGAGTGCAGCCTTCGCACGGAGTGCAGCCTTCGCACGGAGTGCAGCCTTCGCACAGAGTGCAGCCTTCGCACGGAGTGCAGCCTTCGCACAGAGCGCAGCCTTCGCACGGAGTGCAGCCTTCGCACGGAGTGCAGTCTTCGCACGGAGTGCTGCCTTCGCACGGAGTGCTGCCTTCGCACGGAGTGCTGCCTTTGCACGGAGTGCAGCCTTCGCACGGAGTGCAGCCTTCGCACGGAGTGCAGCCTTCGCAGGGAGTGGAGACTTCGCAACGAGTGCAGCCTTCGCATGGAGTGCAGCCTTCGCACGGAGTGCAGCCTTGGCACGGAGTGCAGCCTTCGCGCGGAGTGCAGCCTTCGCACTGAGTGCAGCCTTCGGACACAGTGCAGACTTCGCACAAAGTGCTGCTGTTGCACGGAGTGCAGCCCTCGCACGGAGTGCAGCCATCGCACGGAGTGCAGCCTTCGCACGGAGTGGAGACTTCGCAAGGAGTGCACCCTTGGCACGGAGTGCAGCCTTCGCACGGAGTGCTGCTGTTGCACAGAGTGCAGCCTTCGCACGGAGTGCAGCCTTCGCACGGAGTGCAGACTTCGCACAGAGTGCAGCCTTCACACGGAGAGCTGCCTTCGCACGGAGAGCTGCCTTCATACGGTGTGCTGCTGTTGCACGGAGTGCAGCCTTTGCACGGAGTGCAGCCATCGCACGGAGTGGAGACTTTGCAAGGAGCGCAGCCTTCGCACGGAGTGCAGGCTTCGCACGGAGTGCAGCCTTCGCACAGAGAGCAGCCTTCGCACAGTGTGCACCCTTCGCACAGAGTGCAGCCCTCGCACGGAGTGCAGCCTTCCCACGGAGTGCTGCATTCACACGGAGAGCTGCCTTCGCATGGAGTGCTGCTGTTGCATGGAGTGCAGCCTTCGCACGGAGTGCAGCCATCACACGGAGTGCAGCCTTTGCACGGAGTGGAGACTTTGCAAGGAGTGCAGCCTTCGCACGGAGTGCAGCCTTCACACGGAGTGCTGCCTTCGCACGGAGTGCAGCCTTTGCACGGAGTGAAGACTTCGCACGGAGTGCAGCCTTCGCACAGAGTGCTGCCTTCGCACGGAGTGCTGCCTTCGCACGGAGTGCTGCTTTTGCACGGAGTGCAGCCTTCGCACGGATTGCCGCCATCGCACGGAGTGCAGCCTTCGCACGGAGTGGACCCTTCGCAAGGAGTGCAGCCTTCGCACGGAGTGTAGCCTTCGCACGGAGTGCAGCCTTCGCACGGAGTGCAGCTTTCACACGGAGTGCAGCCTTCGCACGGAGTGCAGCCTTCGCACGGAGTGCAGTCTTCGCATGGAGTGCAGCCTTCGCACGGAGTGCTGCTTTCGCACGGAGTGCTAACTTCGCACGGAATGCTGCTGTTGCACAGAGAGCAGCCTGTGCATGGAGTGCAGCCATCGCACGGACTGCAGCCTTCGCACGGAGTGGAGACTTCGCAAGGAGTGCAGCCTTCACACGGAGTGCAGCCTTTGCACGGACTGCAGCCTTCGCACGGAGTGGAGACTTCGCAAGGAGTGCAGCCTTCGCACGGAGTGCAGCCTTCGCACGGAGTGCTGCTGTGTCACGGAGTGCAGCCATCGCACGGAGTGCAGCCTTCGCAGAGAGTGCAGCCTTCGCACAGAGTGGAGACTTCGCAAGGAGTGCAGTCTTCGCACGGAGTGCAGCCTTGGCACGGAGTGCAGCCTTGGCACGGAGAGCAGCCTTGGCACGGAGTGCATCCTTGACACGGAGTGCAGCCTTCGCAAGCAGTGCAGCCTCCGCACGGAGTGCAGCCCTCGCACGGAGTGCAGCCTTCGCACGGAGTGCAGCCTTCGCACGGAGTGCAACCTTCACACGGAGTGCTGCCTGCGCACGGAGTGCTGCCTCCACACGGAGTGCTGCCTTCGCACGGAGTGCTGCTGTTGCACGGAGTGCAGCCCTCGCACGGAGTGCAGCCATCGCACGGAGTGCAGCCTTCGCACGGAGTGGAGACTTCGCAAGGAGTGCAGCCTTTGCACGGAGCGCAGCCTTCGAACGGAGAGCTGCTTCGCACGGAGAGCTGCCTTCGCACGGAGTGCTGCGGTTGCACGGAGTGCAGCCTTTGCACGGAGTGCAGCCATCGCACGGAGTGCAGCCTTCGCACGGAGTGGAGACTTTGCAAGGAGTGCAGCCTTCGCACGGGGTGCAGCAGGCTTCGCACGGAGTGCAGCCTTCGCACAGAGTGCAGCCTTCGCACAGAGTGCAGCCTTCGCACAGAGTGCAGCCTTCGCACGGAGTGCAGCCTTCCCACGGAGTGCTCCCTTCGCACGGAGAGCTGCCTTCGCTTGGAGTGCTGCTGTTGCACGGAGTGCAGCCTTTGCATGGAGTGCAGCCATCGCACGGAGTTCAGCCTTCGCACGGAGTGGAGACTTTGCAAGGAGTGCAGCCTTCGCACGGAGTGCAGCCTTCACACGGAGTGCTGCCTTCGCACGGAGTGCAGCCTTTGCACAGAGTGAAGACTTCGCACGGAGTGCAGCCTTCGCACTGAGTGCTGCCTTCGCACGGAGTGCTGCCTTCGCACCGAGTGCTGCTGTTGCACGGAGTGCAGCCTTCGCAGCGATTGCCGCCATCGCATGGAGTGCAGCCTTCGCATGGAGTGGAGACTTCGCAAGGAGTGCAGCCTTCACACGGAGTACAGCCATCGCACGGAGTGCAGCCTTCGCACGGAGTGCAGCCTTCGCACGGAGTGCAGCCTTCGCACGGAGTGCAGCCTTCGCATGGAGTGCTGCTGTTGCACGGAGTGCAGCCATCGCACGTAGTGCAGCCTTCGCACAGAGTGCAGCCTTCGCACAGAGTGGAGACTTCGCAAGGAGTGCAGCCTTCGCACGGAGTGCAGCCTTGGCACGGAATGCAGCCTTGGCACGGAGTGCAGCCTTGGCACGGAGTGCAGCCTCAGCACGGAGTGCAGCCTCCGCACGGAGTGCAGCCTCCGCACGGAGTGCAGCCTCCGCACGGAGTGCAGCCTTCGCACGGAGTGCAACCTTCGCACGGAGTGCAGCCATCGCACGGAGTGCAGCCTTCGCACGGAGTGGAGACTTCGCAAGGAGTGCAGCCTTCGCACGGAGTGCAGCCTTCGCACGGAGTGCTGCTGTTGCACGGAGTGCAGCCTTCGCACGGTGTGCAGCCTTCGCACAGAGTGCAGCCTTCGCACGGAGTGCAGCCTTCGCACGGAGTGCAGCCTTCGCACGGAGTGCTGCCTCCACACGGAGTGCTGCCTCCGCACTGAGTGCTGCCTTCGCACGGAGTGAAGACTTCGCACGGAGTGCAGCCTTCGCACAGAGTGCTGCCTTCGCACGGAGTGCAGCCTTCGCACGGACTGCAGCCTTCGCACGGAGTGCAGTCTTCGCACGGAGTGCAGCCTTCGCACGGAGTGCAGCTTTCACAATGAGTGCAGCCTTCAAAATGAGTGCAGCCTCCGCAAGGAGTGCAGCCTCCGCATGGAGTGCAGCCTCCTCATGGAGTGCAGTCTCCGCATGGAGTGCAGTCTCTGCATGGAGTGCAGTCTCTGCATGGAGTGCAGCCTCCACTGGGAGTTCACCCTTCACAGGGAGAGCAGCGTTTGCATGCAGTGCAGCAGTTTTCGCACAGAGTGCAGCTCTCGAACACAGTGCACCATCGCACAGAGTGCAGCCATCGCGCAGAGTGCAGCCTTCGCACGGAGTGCAGCCTTCGCACGGAGTGCAGCCTTTGCACGGACTGCACCCTTCGCACGGAGTGCAGCCTTCGCACGGAGTGCAGCCTTAGTACGGAGTGCAACCTTCGCACGGAGTGCAGCCTTCGCACGGAGTGCAGCCTTTGCACGGAGTGCAGCCTTCGCACGGAGTGCAGCCTTCGCACGGAGTGCAGCCTTCGCACAGAGTGCTGCCTTCGCACGGCGTGTAGCCTTCACACGTAGTGCAACCTTCGCACGGAGTGCAGCCTTCGCACAGAGTGCAGCCTTCGCACGGAGTGCTGCCTTCACACGGAGTGGAGATTTCGCAAGGAGTGCAGCCTTCGCACGGAGTGCAGCCTTCGCACGGAGTGCAGCCTTCGCACAGAGTGCAGCCTTCGCACGGAGTGCAGCCTTCGCACAGAGCGCAGCCTTCGCACGGAGTGCAGCCTTCGCACGGAGTGCAGTCTTCGCACGGAGTGCTGCCTTCGCACGGAGTGCTGCCTTCGCACGGAGTGCTGCCTTTGCACGGAGTGCAGCCTTCGCACGGAGTGCAGCCTTCGCACGGAGTGCAGCCTTCGCAGGGAGTGGAGACTTCGCAACGAGTGCAGCCTTCGCATGGAGTGCAGCCTTCGCACGGAGTGCAGCCTTGGCACGGAGTGCAGCCTTCGCGCGGAGTGCAGCCTTCGCACTGAGTGCAGCCTTCGGACACAGTGCAGACTTCGCACAAAGTGCTGCTGTTGCACGGAGTGCAGCCCTCGCACGGAGTGCAGCCATCGCACGGAGTGCAGCCTTCGCACGGAGTGGAGACTTCGCAAGGAGTGCACCCTTGGCACGGAGTGCAGCCTTCGCACGGAGTGCTGCTGTTGCACAGAGTGCAGCCTTCGCACGGAGTGCAGCCTTCGCACGGAGTGCAGACTTCGCACAGAGTGCAGCCTTCACACGGAGAGCTGCCTTCGCACGGAGAGCTGCCTTCATACGGTGTGCTGCTGTTGCACGGAGTGCAGCCTTTGCACGGAGTGCAGCCATCGCACGGAGTGGAGACTTTGCAAGGAGCGCAGCCTTCGCACGGAGTGCAGGCTTCGCACGGAGTGCAGCCTTCGCACAGAGAGCAGCCTTCGCACAGTGTGCACCCTTCGCACAGAGTGCAGCCCTCGCACGGAGTGCAGCCTTCCCACGGAGTGCTGCATTCACACGGAGAGCTGCCTTCGCATGGAGTGCTGCTGTTGCATGGAGTGCAGCCTTCGCACGGAGTGCAGCCATCACACGGAGTGCAGCCTTTGCACGGAGTGGAGACTTTGCAAGGAGTGCAGCCTTCGCACGGAGTGCAGCCTTCACACGGAGTGCTGCCTTCGCACGGAGTGCAGCCTTTGCACGGAGTGAAGACTTCGCACGGAGTGCAGCCTTCGCACAGAGTGCTGCCTTCGCACGGAGTGCTGCCTTCGCACGGAGTGCTGCTTTTGCACGGAGTGCAGCCTTCGCACGGATTGCCGCCATCGCACGGAGTGCAGCCTTCGCACGGAGTGGACCCTTCGCAAGGAGTGCAGCCTTCGCACGGAGTGTAGCCTTCGCACGGAGTGCAGCCTTCGCACGGAGTGCAGCTTTCACACGGAGTGCAGCCTTTGCACGGACTGCAGCCTTCGCACGGAGTGGAGACTTCGCAAGGAGTGCAGCCTTCGCACGGAGTGCAGCCTTCGCACGGAGTGCTGCTGTGTCACGGAGTGCAGCCATCGCACGGAGTGCAGCCTTCGCAGAGAGTGCAGCCTTCGCACAGAGTGGAGACTTCGCAAGGAGTGCAGTCTTCGCACGGAGTGCAGCCTTGGCACGGAGTGCAGCCTTGGCACGGAGAGCAGCCTTGGCACGGAGTGCATCCTTGACACGGAGTGCAGCCTTCGCAAGCAGTGCAGCCTCCGCACGGAGTGCAGCCCTCGCACGGAGTGCAGCCTTCGCACGGAGTGCAGCCTTCGCACGGAGTGCAACCTTCACACGGAGTGCTGCCTGCGCACGGAGTGCTGCCTCCACACGGAGTGCTGCCTTCGCACGGAGTGCTGCTGTTGCACGGAGTGCAGCCCTCGCACGGAGTGCAGCCATCGCACGGAGTGCAGCCTTCGCACGGAGTGGAGACTTCGCAAGGAGTGCAGCCTTTGCACGGAGCGCAGCCTTCGAATGGAGAGCTGCTTCGCACGGAGAGCTGCCTTCGCACGGAGTGCTGCGGTTGCACGGAGTGCAGCCTTTGCACGGAGTGCAGCCATCGCACGGAGTGCAGCCTTCGCACGGAGTGGAGACTTTGCAAGGAGTGCAGCCTTCGCACGGGGTGCAGGCTTCGCACGGAGTGCAGCCTTCGCACAGAGTGCAGCCTTCGCACAGAGTGCAGCCTTCGCACAGAGTGCAGCCTTCGCACGGAGTGCAGCCTTCCCACGGAGTGCTCCCTTCGCACGGAGAGCTGCCTTCGCTTGGAGTGCTGCTGTTGCACGGAGTGCAGCCTTTGCATGGAGTGCAGCCATCGCACGGAGTTCAGCCTTCGCACGGAGTGGAGACTTTGCAAGGAGTGCAGCCTTCGCACGGAGTGCAGCCTTCACACGGAGTGCTGCCTTCGCACGGAGTGCAGCCTTTGCACAGAGTGAAGACTTCGCACGGAGTGCAGCCTTCGCACTGAGTGCTGCCTTCGCACGGAGTGCTGCCTTCGCACCGAGTGCTGCTGTTGCACGGAGTGCAGCCTTCGCAGCGATTGCCGCCATCGCATGGAGTGCAGCCTTCGCATGGAGTGGAGACTTCGCAAGGAGTGCAGCCTTCACACGGAGTACAGCCATCGCACGGAGTGCAGCCTTCGCACGGAGTGCAGCCTTCGCACGGAGTGCAGCCTTCGCACGGAGTGCAGCCTTCGCATGGAGTGCTGCTGTTGCACGGAGTGCAGCCATCGCACGTAGTGCAGCCTTCGCACAGAGTGCAGCCTTCGCACAGAGTGGAGACTTCGCAAGGAGTGCAGCCTTCGCACGGAGTGCAGCCTTGGCACGGAATGCAGCCTTGGCACGGAGTGCAGCCTTGGCACGGAGTGCAGCCTCAGCACGGAGTGCAGCCTCCGCACGGAGTGCAGCCTCCGCACGGAGTGCAGCCTCCGCACGGAGTGCAGCCTTCGCACGGAGTGCAACCTTCGCACGGAGTGCAGCCATCGCACGGAGTGCAGCCTTCGCACGGAGTGGAGACTTCGCAAGGAGTGCAGCCTTCGCACGGAGTGCAGCCTTCGCACGGAGTGCTGCTGTTGCACGGAGTGCAGCCTTCGCACGGTGTGCAGCCTTCGCACAGAGTGCAGCCTTCGCACGGAGTGCAGCCTTCGCACGGAGTGCAGCCTTCGCACGGAGTGCTGCCTCCACACGGAGTGCTGCCTCCGCACTGAGTGCTGCCTTCGCACGGAGTGCTGCTGTTGTTGGAGTGCAGCCCTCGCACGGAGTGCAGCCATCGCACGGAGTGCAGCCTTCGCACGGAGTGGAGACTTCGCAAGGAGTGCAGCCTTCGCACGGAGTGCAGCCTTCGCATGGAGTGCTGCTGTTGCAAGGAGTGCAGCCTTCGCACGGAGTGCAGCCTTCGCACAGAGTGCAGCCTTCGCACGGAGTGCAGCCCTCGCACGGAGTGCAGCCTTCCCACGGAGTGCTGCCTTCACACGGAGTGCTGCCTTCGCACGGAGAGCTGCCTTCGCACGGAGTGCTGCTGTTGCACGGAGTGCAGCCTTCGCACGGAGTGCAGCCATCGCACGGAGTGCAGCCTTCGCACGGAGTGGCGATTTTGCAAGGAGTGCAGCCTTCGCACGGAGTGCAGCCTTCACACGGAGTGCAGTCTTCGCACGGAGTGCAGCCGTCACACGGAGTGCAGCCATCGCACGGAGTGCAGCCTTCGCACGGAGTGCTGCCTTCGCACGGAGTGGTGCCTTTGCACGGAGTGCTGCTGTTGCACGGAGTGCAGCCTTCGCACGGATTGCCGCCATCGCACGGAGTGGAGACTTCGCAAGGAGTGCAGCCTTCGCACGGAGTGCAGCCTTCGCACGGAGTGCTGCCTTCGCACGGAGTGCTGCCTTCGCACGGAGTGCTGCTGTTGCACGGAGTGCAGCCTTCGCACGGAGTGCAGCCATTGCACGGAATGCAGCCTTCGCATGGAGTGCAGCCTTCGCACGGAGTGCAGCCTTCATAATGAGTGCAGCCTCCGCAGGGAGTGCAGCCTTCGCACGGAGTGCAGCCTTCGCACGGAGTGCTGCCTTCACACGGAGTGCAGCCTTCGCACGGAGTGCAGCCTTCGCACGGAGTGCAGCCTTCGCACGGAGTGCTGCCTTAGCACAGAGTGCTGCCTACGCACGGAGTGCTGCCTTTGCACGGAGTGCTGCTGTTGCACGGAGTGGAGACTTCGCACGGAGTGCAGCCATCGCACGGAGTGCAGCCTTTGCACGGAGTGGATACTTCGCAAGGAGTGCAGCCTTCGCACGGAGTGCAGACTTTGCATGTAGTGCACCCTTCGCACGGAGTGCAGCCTTCGCACGGAGTGCTGCTGTTGCACGGAGTGCAGCCTTCGCACAGAGTGCAGCCTTCGCACGGAGTGCAGCCTTCGCACGGAGTGCAGCCTTCCTACGGAGTGCTGCCTTCACACGGAGTGCTGCCTTCGCACGGAGAGCTGCCTTCGCACGGAGTGCTGCTGTTGCACGGAGTGCAGCCTTCGCACGGAGTGCAGCCTTCGCACGGAGTGTTGCCTTCGCACAGAGTGCTGCCTTCGCACGGAGTGCTGCTGTTGCACGGAGTGCAGACTTCGCACGGAGTGCTGCCTTCGCACGGAGTGCTGCTGTTGCACGGAGTGCAGCCTTCGCACGGAGTGCAGCCTTCGCACGGAGTGCAGCCGTCGCACGGAGTGCTGCCTTCGCACGGAGTGGTGCCTTTGCACGGAGTGCTGCTGTTTTACGGAGTGCAGCCTTCGCACGGATTGCCGCCATCGCACGGAGTGGAGACTTCGCAAGGAGTGCAGCCTTCGCACGGAGTGCAGCCTTCGCACGGAGTGCAGCCTTCGCACTGAGTGCAGCCTTCGCACGGAGTGCAGCCTTCGCACGGAGTGCTGCCTTCGCACGGAGTGCTGCCTTCGCACGGAGTGCTGCTGTTGCACGGAGTGCAGCCTTCGCACGGAGTGCAGCCATCGCACGGAATGCAGCCTTCGCATGGAGTGCAGCCTCCGCACGGAGTGCAGCCTTCGCACGGAGTGCAGCCTTCGCACGGAGTGCAGCCATCTCACGGAGTGCAGCCTTCGCACGGAGTGGAGACTTCGCAAGGAGTGCAGCCTTCGCACGGAGTGCAGCCTTCGCACGGAGTGCTGCTGTTGCACGGAGTGCAGCCTTCGCACGGTGTGCAGCCTTCGCACAGAGTGCAGCCTTCGCACGGAGTGCAGCCTTCGCACGGAGTGCAGCCTTCGCACGGAGTGCTGCCTCCACACGGAGTGCTGCCTCCGCACTGAGTGCTGCCTTCGCACGGAGTGCTGCTGTTGTTGGAGTGCAGCCCTCGCACGGAGTGGAGACTTTGCAAGGAGTGCAGCCTTCGCACGGAGTATAACCTTCGCACGGAGTGCAGCCTTCGCATGGAGTGCAGCCTTCGCACGGAGTGGAGACTTTGCAAGGAGTGCAGCCTTCGCACGGAGTATAACCTTCGCACGGAGTGCAGCCTTCGCATGGAGTGCAGCCTTCGCACGGATTGCAGCCTTCACAATGAGTGCAGCCTCCGCAGGGAGTGCAGCCTCCACATGGAGTGCAGCCTCCACATGGAGTGCAGTCTCTGCATGGAGTGCAGTCTCTGCATGGAGTGCAGTCTCTGCATGGAGTGCAGCCTCCACTGGGAGTACACCCTTCACAGGGAGAGCAGCCTTTGCATGCAGTGCAGCAGTTTTCGCACAGAGTGCAGCCCTCGAACAAAGTGCAGCCATCGCACGGAGTGCAGCATTCGCACGGAGTGCAGCCTTCGCACGGAGTGCAGCCTTCGCACGGAGTGCAGCCTTCGCACTGAGTGCAGCCTTCGCACGGAGTGCAGCCTTCGCACGGAGTGCTGCCTTCGCACGGAGTGCTGCCTTCGCACGGAGTGCTGCTGTTGCACGGAGTGCAGCCTTCGCACGGAGTGCAGCCATCGCACGGAATGCAGCCTTCGCATGGAGTGCAGCCTTCGCACGGAGTGCAGCCTTCATAATGAGTGCAGCCTCCGCAGGGAGTGCAGCCTTCGCACGGAGTGCAGCCTTCGCATGGAGTGCTGCCTTCGCACAGAGTGCTGCCTTCGCACGGAGTGCTGCTGTTGCACGGAGTGCAGACTTCGCACGGAGTGCAGCCATCGCACGGAGTGCAGCCTTCGCACGGAGTGGATACTTCGCAATGAGTGCACCCTTCACACGGAGTGCAGCCTTCGCACGGAGTGCAGCCTTCGCACGGAGTGCAGCCTTCGCACGGAGTGCAGCCTTCGCACGGAGTGCAGCCTTCGCACGGAGTGCTGCCTTCGCACGGAGTGCTGCCTTCGCACGGAGTGCTGCTGTTGCACGGAGTGCAGCCTTCGCACGGAGTGCAGCCATCGCACGGAATGCAGCCTTCGCACGGAGTGCAGCCTTCGCACGGAGTGCAGCCTTCATAATGAGTGCAGCCTCCGCAGGGAGTGCAGCCTTCGCACGGAGTGCAGCCTTCGCACGGAGTGCTGCCTTCGCACAGAGTGCTGCCTTCGCACGGAGTGCTGCTGTTGCACGGAGTGCAGACTTCGCACGGAGTGCAGCCATCGCACGGAGTGCAGCCTTCGCACGGAGTGGATACTTCGCAAGGAGTGCAGCCTTCGCACGGAGTGCAGCCTTCGCACGGAGTGCAGCCTTTGCACGGAGTGCAGCCTTTGCACGGAGTGCAGCCTTCACACGGAGTGCTGCCTTCGCACGGAGTGGTGCCTTTGCACGGAGTGCTGCTGTTGCACAGAGTGCAGCCTTCGCACGGATTGCAGCCATTGCACGGAGTGCAGCCTTCGCACGGAGTGGAGACTTTGCAAGGAGTGCAGCCTTCGCACGGAGTATAACCTTCGCACGGAGTGCAGCCTTCGCATGGAGTGCAGCCTTCGCACGGATTGCAGCCTTCACAATGAGTGCAGCCTCCGCAGGGAGTGCAGCCTCCACATGGAGTGCAGCCTCCACATGGAGTGCAGTCTCTGCATGGAGTGCAGTCTCTGCATGGAGTGCAGTCTCTGCATGGAGTGCAGCCTCCACTGGGAGTACACCCTTCACAGGGAGAGCAGCCTTTGCATGCAGTGCAGCAGTTTTCGCACAGAGTGCAGCCCTCGAACAAAGTGCAGCCATCGCACGGAGTGCAGCATTCGCACGGAGTGCAGCCTTCGCACGGAGTACAGCCTTCGCACGGAGTGCAGCCTTCGCACGGAGTGCAGCCTTCGCACGGAGTGCAGCCTTAGCACGGAGTGCAGCCTTCGCACGGAGTGCAGCCATCGCATGGAGTGCAGCCTTCGCACGGAGTTGAGACTTCGCAAGGAGTGCAGCCTTCGCACGGAGTGCAGCCTTCGCACGGAGTGCAGCCTTCGCACGGAGTGCAGCCTTCGCACGGAGTGCAGCCTTCGCACGGAGTGCAGCCTTCGCACGGTGTGCAGCCTTCGCACGGAGTGCAGCCTTCGCACGGAGTGCAGCCATCGCACGGAGTGCAGCCTTCGCACGGAGTGGAGACTTCGCAAGGAGTGCAGCACACCCTGGATATGTATCACAATCAGGATATGCAGCCCACACTATAAAGGCAGCACACTTTGGATATGCAACACACACTATAAAGGCAGCAGACACTGTAACGCATCACAAACTGGACAGGCAGCACTCCTGGAGATGCAGCACACACTGGAAAGGCAGCACTCAATGGAAATGCATCACAAACTGGGTAGGCAGCACGCACTAGAAAAGCAGTGCACACTAGAAATCCACACACAATGGTAGGCAGCACAAATAGGAAAGGAGCACATGCTGCAACGGCAGAACACGCTGCAATAGCAACACACACTGCTCTGGCAGAACATACTGCCATGACAGCACATGTTGCAAAGGTAGCACATATTAGAAAGGCAACACACATTGGAAAGTCACCTCATATTTTAAAGACAGCACACATTGGGAAGGCAGCACATATTGGGAAGGCAGTACACATCGGAAAGGAAGCACACATTTAATATGCAGCAACACTGGAGAAGCACACATAGTGGAAAGCACCACGCTGGAGTCCGCAGCTCGTGGTCGTGTGGTAGCGTTCTCATTTCCCACGCTCGGGTTTGATTCCTGGCGGGGTCAGGGATTTTCTCTGCCTCGTGATGACTGGGTGTTGTGTGCTGTCCTTAGGTTAGTTAGGTTTAAGTAGTTCTAAGTTCTAGGGGACTGATGACCATAGATGTTAAGTCTCATAGTGCTCAGAGCCATTTGAACCATTTTGAACCACACTGGAAAGGCACCACACACTAGAAAGGCACCACATACTGGAAAGGCATCACACACTGGTAAGGCTGCAGTCGCAGCGTGTGCTGCCTCACATTGTGTGTGGTTTTCAAGTGATGTGGCTCCGCAGTGTGTTCTGCGTTTTCAGTGAGTGTTGCCTATCCAGTTTGTGATGCCTTACCAATGTCTGCACCTTTCCAGTGTGTTCTTCCTTTCCAGTATATGCTGCTTTTCCAGTTTGTGCTGCCTTTCCAGTGTGTTTCAGGCTTCTCAATTTGTGCTGCCTTTGCAGCATGTGCTGCCTTTGCAGCATGTGCTTCCTTTGCTTCATGTGCCTCTTTGCAGTCTGTGCTGCATTTGAACATGTGTTGCATTTTCATTGTGTGCCGCCTTTGCACCATGTGCTGCTTTTGCAGGGTATGCAGCCTTTACAAGTTGTGCATCCTTCATAAAATTTGTAGTATTTGCAATGCTTGCAGTGATTTCAAGGTGTGCAGCATTCGCAATCTGTGCAGCTTTCACAAGGTATGCTGCCTTAGCAAAGTGTGCTATGTTCACAATGTGTGCTGCCTTTGCGATGTTTGCAGCCTTCACAAGTGATTCTGTCTTCGCAATGTGGTTCAAATGGCTCTGAGCACTATGGGACTTAACATCTGAGGTCATCAGTCACCTAGAACTTCGAACTACTGAAACCTAACTAACCTAAGGACATCACGCACATCCATGCCCGAGGCAGGATTCGAACCAGCGACCATAGCAGTTGCGCAGGTCCTGACTGAAGCGCCTAGAACCTGTCGGCCACCGCGGCCGGCTTCTTCACAATGTGTGCTGCCTTCATACTGTATGCTGCATTTATACAGTGTACTGGCTTCACAAGGTGTGCTGCCTTCACAAGTTGGCCCTCCTTCACAATATGTACTGCCTTTGCAGTGTCTTATTTCTTCACATGGTCTTCTTCCTTTGCATGCTGTGCTACCTTCGCAAGGTTTGCTACTTTCGAAAGGTTGACTTCCTTCACCGGATATGCAGCTTCCACAAGGTAACCTTGCAAAGGCAGCACATATTGTGAAGGCAACACACCTAGGTAATGCAGCATTTCTTGTAAAGCAGCACTCCTTGAGAAGCCAGCACATCTTGTGAAGGTAGCACATCTTCTGATAGTAGAGGCAGAAAACCTAGCATAGGCTGCACACCTTGCGAAGGCTACACACTGTGTCAAGGCAGAACAGCTTGCAAAGGCAGCACACCTCACGAAAGTAGCACACCTTGCGAAGACAGGACAGAATGCAATGGCTGAAAATCTTGCAAAGGAGAACACCTTCCAAAGAACAAGTGCCTTGCAAAGGCAGCACACCTTGTGGAGGCTGCACACATTGCAAATGCAGGACACCTTGCAAAGACAGCACATTTCCTAAATACAGCTCTCCTCCAAAGGACAGCACATATCCCAAAGGCAGCACACCTTCTGGAGACAGTTTACTTTCGTGCATATTGTCCACAAACTGAGGAAAGAAATATAGGATGTGAAGTTACCTTCCCATTCCTACATATTTTTGCGGGAACGGTCGCAGCATTCGGCATCTGGCAGTAGGTGTGCAGGGTTGAGGTTCCGTCATGACTTCTGGTGTGGTGGGCGCCCTGTCGCTCCACATCAGCTGTGCACGCGAGTGCAGCGTGCTCAGTGCAGCTGCTGCGCCACACTTCTGTGTGCAGCACGTTGGTCTCTGTTCCACAGGTGTAGCCTGTGCGAGCGACCTTCCAAGCAGTTAATAATTAATGTAAACCCAGCCATGTCGCTGTTTTATGCTCTTCGTGTTAAGTTAATGGTACTCTTGTCTTACGTTTTATAATTCAATAGAAGGGTTCCGATTAGGAGATTGACCTCTTGGACGTAGAACGCCTTTCATATCTTCTGCCAAAATGATATTACCTTAATGAAATCTGAAGAGAGGGACAATTTCGTAATTAAAGAAACTCTGCTCGTTTACGTCGTTTACTGCCACCAGGTGGAACATATATATTAAATAGCCAGGTGTTGTAAACAGTACAAGCTACAACTGTATTACATGTGAGTTTTCAACGTGATCCTTTATTATGCCCTCTTTCGCGAGTATCACGGTCTCTAATTCATCTCCAGTTCCAGCATTAATTACAACGCTATCCCAATACATCGTGTAGTGCAGTATCCTTTACTTCTGTAACTAGAATAATGCCAATGTTTGGCTCCTACATAAAGTCTTTCAAGGTACTTGCTTTTAGGGAGCTCCCTATGCTGTTTATGGATTCATAATGTATCACATTTCATAAATTCAACTCTTTCATCGCATGCAGTCAGTATGAAAGCTATGGATAAGTGTCACATACGTATCTACCTCTGTCGCTTGGTTTGGATGAGGTAACCATTCCCGTCCCCCCTTGCAATCTTAGTAAGCATGCAGCGAAAATCATGCACAGACACACATGTGAAACTCTTAAATTGACCGAATCAGTTCGATAGCTGTGATTCAGGGCCTAGTGTAATGCCACCATGTGTTGGAAACCTCCTCAAAGAATTCTGTTGCATGGTTCATACTGATGTCTCGATATCGCCATCGTGTAACTTACAGCAAGTATTTTATTCTTGTCGGTCACCTACATTAAGGAAAATGGGAAACATTTACCACCTTCCGATATTGTTGTCATTGTTAGTAAGTAGAATGAAAGTAGTGTCTGGTCAGGAGAAACTAAAAGCGATTATTTGTTTCCACAGACAGAGCTTAACAATTCGTATCAGTACACTGTCCCATCCAAGGGCCAGATTCGTTACTCTGTCGTATACATATAACGAGATAACATAAAGACTTTACATCACAGCTACTCAGTTTATGGGGCTAGGTAACTTACACACATCGACATCATTCACTCCTTGTTTGCTGAGATAGTATAAATTTTGTAAGTAAAATGACATTGCAAGTTGTTGTTGTAGTGAACATCTTCTAAAAGCTTAATGCAAAGACACTATTTACACACGGTCATCCTGACTGACGATGCGAGGAAGTAAATTGACTGGCTCGGTTAAGAGGTGTATATAATTTTGATTCGTTTCACAATAGATTCACGTTGAATGGTCATTTTTGAAAGTTTCGGCGAACAATACAGTTAAGACTGTGATTACGATACATGCATCACATTCTTGTAAAGCTATTGTATTAAACGTGTGCTACTTTCGATATTAATCGCAATTGCAGAAAGCAGCAATGAATATGTCTCGTCTCGTTTCTCCGGCCGTTTCCCGTACTGTGCGACCCACAGAGCTCTATCGCTGCATCAGCGGTCGATTGTTGCTGTTGCCGCCACGGAATGATGGCAGTTAAATTCAAATTTCCTCCAAGTATAAGGGATTCTACGATATAAATGAAAATGGAAAGAAGTAACGAAAGCGACAACAAGCAGTCATACTCAACGTTCCTGGTGGTTTAATGCTATGACAATTTTAAACAATAAAGTACGCAGTGGAACTGAGAGCTATCACAGGAATCTGCAATATACCCTCGATGGACAAACTGATTAAAGTTTTCGTCCTTGCCACTTCTCATTTTACAGACAACTGATTCTGACTACTTCTTATGAACTGCACTTAACTGAGGCCATAACTCATGTCGAAGTTGTCTGTTTGTATTACTACTACCGTATCTTTCTTAGGTAAAGAACGAGCAAAATAGCAGTTTTGCGTTTAGAATGCAATCATCCAGGATACAATTTCTACAGTCAGAGCATTTTCTGTTGCGGCATAGGAATGATTTTGTGATTACTTCTATATGGAATTCATCTGTAACTTTATGAACTCAATATTTAGTAAGAGGGCCAGCCGAATTACATACTGCACCGTGTGAATAACTGCTGCAATTTTGGTGCCAACAACAACAAACAACCAGTCAATGCCGAGATTTGGCTGTAGAATAGTGGCAACACAGAGCTACCGTTGCAGCCGAGTGGTTCATGAAGCCTTGGCCGTGACCACAGCGGCTGAGGCGCGTCTACAGCCGTAGCAACCGCACAGCAGCCCACACTGAGGTGTGACGTCAGAAGGCACCCCTGTCTCGGTTGACCACCCACAACGTGTTTCGCTACATTTGATCAATTCACTATTTGCTCATACCTGAAACGTCAGTATGTTTTTCTTTTTTTGTTATCAGTATAAACAAATGAAACGTGTTGTATAATACTCCCCTACGAGGGGCATTACTATTAACAATTTTACATTCAATTTTTATCAATAGCTTATTTGCTAGTTACCCCATTTCCTCTTTCTACACTCAGCGTCAAGCAAATCACGCGTACCTTCGAAACTTGGACCTTTTTACCAGGTACATCTCTAGAAGTATTAGGTGCATATCATGTCTTTGTAATTTACACGCAGAACTTAATTTTCTACGAAAAAGACAGACGTCAATCCTTATCTCTGTTTAAGATACGCGTCGGAATCTATCCCTACTTGAAGCGGCGAGCGTATGTCCGAAACTCCGCCCATAGCTCATCCTGGCATATACTGCCGATTGCAACGTGCGCGCCCAGTAGTCACTGATTAGTTACGCCATTGTAATCTGTCCAGAGTGAGCTGTTTCGCCGTCCACAGATTATTACAGAACGTGCACGGCCTTTATATCCAGTTTATGTATTTTAGACTTTCCGTTTCAAGGTTTGCCAAATGACAGCCGCTCCCAGTCCGTGTTTCACGACCGCTTTCTTTGCAGTCTGCCGCCGATTGTGAACGTAGCTCCTTTTCCAGTCACATAACGTTTCTTCCAACGTTGATTCTATTGACTGATGCCTCTTGTTACTCCATGCCATGAATCGTTATCTGCATTCCGAAGAGCTAAATGAAAATTAATGCAATGTAGACTATTATTTTAAACTGATGGAAGTAACAGTTGTTAGCGAGTAGCCTCGAACCCGATATTCAATTCAGAGTTTACCTCGGACGAGAAAAAACGTTCTGTGTAGTGTTGAAAGCTGTGACGAAAAACGGAATCTATTTATTTCCATTCTCTAGAAAGGCAGTACTAAAAAATCAACTTATCCCATACCTACAATACAAATTTATTTGAAAGCGCTGGCCATCGCTACGGTCGTACGAAGGCAATCCAAAGTTTATTCCACACCGCCAGACTGCGTTATGCGATACTCTCTGGCGCTGTGTGCTGACGGATTTGAAATCGCAGCCGCCTGTCTCTGTGACGTGGCAGTCTTGTTCGCTCACAGTTATTTCATATTACGTGTTACCTCCTTTCATGCTAAAAGACCGCAGCCTTCTCTCCACGCCCACAAAAACAGATTTCTATTTTTTTTTATTCATTTCACGAAAATGCGTGATTCGCGCCGAACCAGCGATATGGAAAGACACGTTCTATTGGCGCCTCGCGTGGCAGAAGACGTTGACTGCGAAAGGAGTTTCGGAGGACGCAGTGCAGCCGTTGGTCGAGAGATGGCAGTAGGCGACTTGCAGTGTCCGGCAGTGATATAAACAATAAGACGCTAAAAAGAAATAAAGAGCGCGGAAAAGAGTAACATGTCTACTGGGCATCTTGTGACACGCGGCGATCAAGGACATTGTATATAATAGTGCACACGAAAATTCTGATAGCCTTTTGTTGATAGCCTTTTGTTGAGAATTGTAAATATCGAAAGCGGGAGAAATGTTAAGCGTAAAAATAAAATCTTTGCTTCTCTGTGTTTCCGTGTTGTAACAGGAAAGGTATGTTAATATTTACTTTCATTGCGTGAAACAAAAAGTAAAACATTCCTTAGCAGTTCTACGTATGTCTACCGAGTGTGTTTTTAACAAACCGATCTTCCACCACCGCTTGTGGTTCGTCATGTAAACACTATCATATCGGTTTTCGAAATGCGGTTTCCGGTTACGGATTTTTTACTGTATTTTAAAGATAAAACACACTACCACCACATTCCATCATTTTACCGTTTGTAGCACAATCATTTTATCAGAGACTAAGTAAGTATTGAACTCCTGGGAATGCGGTCAGCGATCTAGTCGGCTCATCTCTGGCGTGAACGACGGTGCACGATGACAAAATCTCGCTTAAACAGCACTGCTTAAGTTATGCCTTTTTTCACATACGTGGCACATACGTCTCTGGATGACTTCCAAACGGGTCGTCCCCCCATGTTCCGCCACGTCACACGAATACCAGCACTGGTTACACGAAATCGCCAAATAATGACATTGTATTGACTTTGAACGTATTTAATTATGCTTGCAGATCTTAGTAACGTAGAAGCCGAATGTATTTTTCTGTTGATTCTCCCTCTTCTGCAGCCCACAGAGCTTTGTCAGTGCCCCAGCCATTGATTGTTGGGGCTAGCCTCCCGCAACGTCGGCAGTTGAACTTTCTAGATACTAATGTCGATTTAATTAAGTAAATGAAAACGGAGGAAAATGATAATAATTGCACAACCACCAGTCAAACGTAACGTTTAGCGAAGTTATAGGCGAGCAAAGCCTTAAGCCAAAAATTACGACGGCACTTATGCAGTTTAGCAGGTACGGAAAAAATTTTTCATTTTTTGCCAAAATTTGATCGATTATAGTCAAATGTGATACGCTGATTACGAATACGATATTTATTTTCGCCCCAGTCAATTATTTACATCAAAAAAATTGTTTTAAATTAAAAAAAATTTTTTTTTTTTTTATTTTTCAATATTTTGTCGATTACAGTATACGTTCATTTTAACGGAACGGTAGGTACGTATTTTTACTAATTAGCCACAATCAAACGCCAGTGCAAAATTAACAAACTTTTAATAAACTCCCCCCACTGTATATTTACACATCTGTAGCGTAGCCCACTTGAGGTTAGGTTGGGAGTTTTTTTTTTGGAATGCGGCCGCGGCAGCGGCCGCCTATGATTCGAAAATATTGAACTGTTGGCAACTGCATGTAAACATTATATATGCCAAGTATGAAACGATTTGGATGACTAAAAAATGAAAAATTTTTTCCGTACCTGCTAAACTGCATAAGTGCCATTACGACAATGGGGCACACATAACCGTTATTGCATAAATCCACATTCAGAGTTGGGCCTTCCACGCACGATGTCGCAAAAGTTACCGTTATGTCCAAACGAAATTACGCATCGTATTCTTCGATGAAAAATGCCACTGACTTCCACTAATCACTTGTGGCGTAATGTTTTCACAACACTTCCACCTCACTACAGTAAACGGCTGTGAGCTCTATTACACATTCTGTCCGATGCAGAAGCACTTCAATATTTCCGCAATAGTAATTTAGGAGATACTCAAAGCTGACACCTTTGGTCCTCTTAATTATCACGTCAGTATTCACATATGTTATGTGAGCGTCGACCACCGGTTTGCTCACACGGAGAGATGATGATTCATTGTCATCAAACAGCACATGTGGAAACCGAATCACCGAACTCGTCGTTCATCCGAACATGGGTTAACTATCGTATTCGTCTCTAGAAAACAGTACTTATTGATAAAAGCGACAGTAATTTCCGTAACCGTTCTCTTTCCATAGCTAAATGTTTCGTCAACTGTTAATTGCATTCTTCTTAGTTCAAGGGTTTTCAGTTCTTCAGCAATACATAAAGCAACAGTTTCAAAGACGAGATATTTACGAAATGCCACTGAAACAGCACTGCGCCGAATATTCCGTTACGACTGAGGACGGAGTGTGTCGCAACGACATTCAACGTCGTTCTTGGCCGGTTTAATCGAGGTTCGTATGAATGTCTCCACCACCTCTTCCTGGACCAGCTGACTCCAGCCGTGCTGCCAAACGAGATGTCGACGTCTGCGACGCTGCTTCCCCCGTGCTTAAAACGTAAACGAGTCTTGAGACTCCTCTGTCATCTGTCGATGCTACGGAAACAGCCGCCGTGCGGCTACAAGTTGATGCTGTACATTCTCCTCTCTGCGGCCTGTCTTTTCACACAAGTGATGGGGCTCGGTTTTACGTGAATATAAGTAACGTAACTATTTTTGCGTATAACACCACAGCCAATATTTACAGTTACTAGTAACTGCTTTTTCGCATTACTCATCTTAAATTTATTCAGGTTTCGTAATACCTTAACTGTTTTCGTATGTGCTTGTGGTCGTCGGCATCATTACCAGCGCAGAAAACTCATCGTCGTCAAACCGGCATCGGAGACGAATTTGCGTACCTGGAAAGGTAGCTACTTACCAGAGTTTACATGTATTCTGGAACCTACACAGCTTACTCTGTTATTGGCCACACAAAGAAAATAAAATTAGCACTCGAAAAATTCCGTCTGTTTAGGAACTTAGGGAATGTCAAGGGCGCACTTTTTGTTTGGCTCTAGCTTTAAAACGCCATATAAACATTCAGTCGTGTATATGTAACCGTTTGCAACTCTGCACCTTACAAATTATTTTTCTCGCCTTACCCGTGTTTCTACTAGCTGACTGGTGACATGTTTTCCTTATTACAGCATTTTCCATTGCGAAGTGGGGCTGTGGCACTATACATATTCCGGCCACATATTAAGAGAGTGTTATGATTGTCCTGATGACAATGATGATGGAAAAGAGAAAGTTGTTCTTATTATGTCTCGTACTATCAAGAGCTTAGTGAGTATCTATGCAGCTTCTTTGCGACAGTACTTTATTATCTAAAGATCAGGGCAGGCGTCTCTTGCTGATACACTATGGGGACGTCATAACATCCACACTCGCGACTCATTCATTACGAATGGCTCTGCACTGCCACATATGCTAGCTCTGTAATGGAGTGTGGCTGGCCTCACATTCTCCTCACTAAAATAATACAGTGAGTGCTCTGACACATTATTGTTTGTTGAAAAAAGTACATTCTTCGCCATTTCAAAGCGTCTCAATTTTGTTCTACTGTAAGTGTAAAACAGTTTGAAAACGTGGAAGTTGCGGATATCTGTTCGACTGTGTTTTACTCTCTGGGCGATAAGCGCAAAAATACTTTTTTAAGGCACTGTCTTCGCCTCGACAAACGAATCTCCTGTCCTCTGTTGACAACATGCTGACATTGTTCCCGTCACGTCTTCCACCTCGAAATTCTACAGTAGTCTGTTTCACATTTCTGCTGTACGTCAAAAAAATACCGCAATTTTTTTTTTACTAAGAAAAACGAGATTATCATTTTTATTTCTTCTTGTGAAGTGTGCTATCCGTCGCGTTTAAATTACCGACATTGCACAGTTGTACCACAGATTGGCACGATTTGTGTATCTACATACTCTTCAGAAATCATTGCCCATTCTAATCAGGAAACGTATTTAAATCTTGCTTCGTAACGATTTGGTTAAATGTATCACATTTGCTTTTACGTAGTTACTGTGTACTGAACTTCAAAGTTATAAATCGCTCGTAACGCATTCCGTCATTTTGCCGTATTTAGCACTTTCTA
The DNA here is from genome assembly GCF_023898315.1 of Schistocerca nitens. Taxonomy (NCBI): domain Eukaryota; kingdom Metazoa; phylum Arthropoda; class Insecta; order Orthoptera; family Acrididae; genus Schistocerca; species Schistocerca nitens. Next base: position 108,904 of record NW_026045990.1, on the reverse strand, counting down.
CCATAGACGAAGTGTATTGGATGGCTGAGAATTCGACCATTACTGTCGCGTCACGTCTAGAATAAACAGGGTGGGGAAAAACAATTTGACCGAAAGTGCAGAGCAGGAAGGCAGCATCAAATGAAGGAATTTCGGTATTGCAAGTGTCAGTTGAATATTTTGGGCGCTATGCCAACATGGCAACTGTGCTCACTTTGAACATTTGCTATGACATACTTATAGCAATAAGTGGCGGATCGTTTTTTACTCATTTTCACCTTTTTAAGACATATTGAAACATGAGACATGCACATCTGATTCTCTTCATCTCTAAAAACGTGCTGTGTCCTAAGTCAGCTAAGTGCGATACACGTGTAAGTGGCGCTTTAAATTTATCTTGTTCTCATGGTGGCGGTTGGTTAGTTCAGACAGCCTGTGTTTACGTATATATTTTCTGTAAACTACCAATCATTTGGAGCCGAGACGGTCGTGTGTGGGATTTTAATTACGTTCCGGTGCCGCCGAAAATATTCAGTCGCGAAGCCTAGTTGCTATACTCAAATTTTGTGTTTCATGCTGCGTTTCCACGATACACTTTTGGTCAGATTGTTTCTATGCACCCTGTATGACGACGCCGGATGGCAAACTTCGCTGAATCAGAACAGCTTAAATTTTTCTTGTTTTACGAACGCTGGGTGACTGCCACCCATATTCTGCCACGTCACTGGAACGCTAGCACGCGACACATAAAATCACGAAACCAGTATCAGATCCGCGTAATTACACTGTACCGTTTATGTGCATATTTAAACGTTAATCACAAATGTAGATAGCAGCAATGTGTAAGATGAATTTCTTTTTCCGTTAGTCTTCCGCGTCCTGCAACCGACAGAGCTTTGTCGCTGCCTCAGCGACTGATTGTTGCTGCTACTACGCATAACGATGTCAATTTTAAAGTCTGCCGCGAGTAATGGCGGTTTTCTGAAGCAAACGAAAGCGGGAGAAAAATATATATATGCATCATCTGATCGAGAGTGAATCCCTAATTGGCACAGCGACTTAATTTTTAATATTTACGAGCAGCAGAGCCTGGCGTAGCCGTCCAGTTGCGAGATGCGTGTCCATTCCGACACGTGAATCGCACCCCTAGTCGCTGGCAGTTGTAATGCATTCGAAGTGTGCTCTTTCGCACACCGCACCTACATGGATGGACTTGTGTCTCAGCTGCCTCCAGCTGATTGTATCCTACACTCCTAAGAAGTAGACGATTCTGTGAGAAAATCTTCTGGAAAACACGTATAGAAATCGCCAAAAAATACCTTCAGAACCTTTCTATCCAAGCCAGGTAACGCTTGTGCTACTTATATTATGCTCACTTTAATGACACACGTGGTGCAGAATATGCGTAGCGGTAAGGGATGGAACTTATTTACACTCCACGGCTTTGAAGACGTATGATGGCTAGAAAAATTCCTGTCGAGTCGAGGCGAAACCTTAAACAAGTACACAGGATTAGCAGATATGTTGTCACCACCCATCGATTGTGTAGGTTTAATAAACAAGTTGACAGCGTCGTCTGTTTCGCATCGAGGCGGAATATAATTGCAGTGTGAGAACCTGTCTTACTTCGTGGCAATGTGTCCAGCTGTTGTCCTTCTGTGTTTCTACAGACTGCATTCGTCTCTGGTAACGGAAAAGGAAAAAGATCTGTTATCGGCCCTAACACACTGCGCATGTGAAGAGGAGCACCGTATGGAAACTAACAAGTAATTTACTGGAAAGGTGATAAAAATGAAAAAAAAAAATCTTACGTCAGCGATATTATTCTGTCGTGTCTGGGCAGCGCCGAATGCGAGAACGAACGTCACCAAAGTTTTATTTTATTTTACGGCGCCTGTTTGCGTTGTACGGCGCTCGTTGACGCACGTGAAACTTTGGACACACACAGCGTTTCATACCTTAGGCCATAGTCACACACATGTAGACGGCAAATGGATCTATCCTTGCCGTGTCGAGGTTCGAAACCAGGTGGATAAGACAGTTGCAGTATTAAGCACTCATTTCAACGACGGATCTCCGTGTCGTATTAGCGTCACACGTGTAGCAATTCCGTTAAGCTAATTTCCCCAAGACTCGCAGTGCTAATCCTGTATCTATCCTTGTTGCGATTGGTCAGGTGGGACGACAGCAAACGTTTCACACACTGTCCTGACAAGTCTTTATTTTCACGAACGACAGAATTCCTGTTCTTGTTAGGCTGTGGCTCATTTAGCTGGCCGCTTCTACAGAAGAGCAAATATCGGCCTGGCGGGAAGCAAACAGTTTTCTGGCCGTTTCATCGGAAGTACGTGTGATCTGTGTTGTTATGCTTTAAGAACTAACATCTGTGATGTCCGAATTTACTCAGAATAAGAGGCTATGGTCCCTGCATACTCCAGTACAGATACCGACACAGTATCGAGATGTGAAGCGTGAAGAACCGAATACGTTACTGATGGAGGACGCCCGTATACCGAGTTAGAGATTAACATCCCGTCGTCTCAAAATCTTCGCCATTCGTAGCGTTTTACACCTGACGTCCGACACGCGTCCCTGCTTTCAACCCATGGAAGGATTCTGAAGCAGGTTTGGTGCGTAGCTTGTGGAGCCACTTGGGTTAAAATTCTCCCGTTTGAAAGAAGAGTGTCCAACCATTCCTCAGTGCTCCGTCACTGGGCAGACTGTAACGACTTTTGTTTCACGTGCGTTTGAGACGGTCTGCAAGCACTTGCATAGTAAGCAGTGCTGGTAATTCACTGCCGTCCACCCAGCCCGGGAAACGCACAATATGCAGATGTAGACACCTAATTTGGAAAGTGGACGCACATTCTGTACCCATCGCGGCAGGCCTCGTTACGTGGTACACAACAGTGACGTCACAACACGGACACACTCGCCCTGTTTATTACGGCCGACTCTGCAGCGCCACACGTGCAGCCCCTGCCTTCGACAGAGCTCGGCCTTAAAGTCTTCTCCCTAAGACGATGCGTTTAGTATTGGGAAAGATTTGTCCTATTATTAAGTTGTAGCATTTAAATGGTGTACTGTTTGTTCTGCTACTGCTTTAATATGTTATCTAAATATATAAATGGCGTACATCTAATCGATCGTTAGGAAAACGGGGATTACATGTTCCAAACGCACAAATTTCCATCGCTTTATTTTCTGCATCGACATTCGAATCGCACAGGCTTTGTTGCCAAAGAGTTTTCGTTGTGGTTCGCTTCCTCCTCTGCGAAGTAGTGCTGTGATTTCTTACACATTCCATCCACGAATCAAATCAGCATGAAAGTTGCCCTAATGAGAATAGAGAAGAAATTTAACATTACTAGGTGCTCGTACGAAGTGTGGTGTCCGCTCTCCGACGTGTCCGAAAAGTCCATACCAGGAAACCGCACTACAAAATGGCACGCATTGTGTATGTTGATAATCTTTAAAACCGTGTCCATCTACGGCAAGCACAGTTGCTAAGTTAAAACTAGTGTGTACTAATAAAATGTTTAATATGTCTCCAATACACTGACTTTACATAGGAAAGCGTCTCACGTTGAATTGCTAGAACAATATTTATAAAAGGTGGCAATGTTATTTACGCACTATCTTTTAAATAGATATGATGGTATCTGATACTCAACTACTAATGCAAAGAAACGTACTGATGCTAAAATGCTTTAAATTCTTGCTATCATTTAATCTTTAAAATTTAATAATTCTCTTCCCGTTAATATTTAATTAATTAACTTACGTCGTTCAGATTTCGTAACGCTGACGGCCTTAAAATTTATAGTTGTTCAGTCCCTGTTTTGTTTTCTTTCAATTGTTGCGAGCCAGCGATGGTGGAATATTGTTCGCTTTCTAGTCTACACATTTATAAAAATTAGGTCCAGGAAACACTTTTGTGTTCACGGTTGCGATTCAGACGGTATTCGCGTCATTGTACTGATTAAGAGTTATCGTTTCCGAAAGATGCAGGTTCGATCAAAGCTGTGTGCACTTTCGCGCGTATAATGAAAATATTCCTAACACGTCGCGTAACAAAAAGTAACATGCGAATCACAACCTTGGTCAAACGAAGAAAATATATGATGACATAAATGTTCTTCGCTGTTATTCGGGACAGGTTTAGATCAAACACCGCAATTTTCAGTATTTAGAAATCACAGTACGATACGCTTTAGAGACATTTGTTTTGAATAACTTGTATTCACCTTTTCTTATACAATATGGTGATTCTCCGCAAGGATTATCTCTCTCTCTCTCTGTCTCTCCTTTTTATAGCCTTTATACATTCACATTACATACATCGATTAAGAAACTTTTCTTTCTCTACCGACCAGTACGAGAACAAATTCCGGCCAGACAAAATGTCTTACATAGAATCAGTTCTCACTTAACAATCATATATAGTTTCGTAGTACAAACAATGCTAGTTTATTCCGTGCAATAGAAAGTCTTTGATTCACTGAGCTCAAAAATTAAAATAATAAAATTATAATTACAATTTTAATATCGTCAGTTATTCTTTATATCATGAAAATAAGGTTTGACATCGTCGTAATATTATTTTTCATCGTTGTAGCACTATAATGCACTCTGAATATTTCTGTGAATGATGCATAGTACTTTTGTTTCGTTCAGACCGACGCTTCGAAGTAAATATCGAAACTGCTTTGGAGTTTATCCACGTACGGTTCCAGAGGCTACATGTAGCAGCTTTCAGTCTAATCAGGATTGGTGACAAATGAAGGTGTGTTGTCTTCTGGTCTTAAGAAACTCATAGCACCTCTTTGGTCCGACAGACTATGCCTAACCGTTCCTACACGTGGACCACAACGTCACACGCGTTTTGCTAGTCTTGTGCCGCAGGTATATATTGAGGCCAGAAAGGAAAAAAAACGATGAAATCATTATATATGAGTTCCTCTCATTCATTCCTGTGCCTGTTATTCACTTCTCGCCGTATGCAATGCTTTATTTGGGAAGTAAGGAGCGTCTCTAGTTAGTTTCGGCAGCAAACTTTTGCCCACAGCTGAAACTCAGTTTCCAAACCACAGCTGCCATGAAATGAGGTCGCCTTTACTAGTGAGGCGATGAAGCGATTTCCCAACTCTGGCTCAATCTGTTTTTTTTTTTTACTTTCATTGCCTAGGGGAATTCACTGAAAGAGCATAGTGTTGTCTCCCTTAACCCATAGAAAACACGATAAGAAATATTACGGTCTTCCGATTAAACTACAGTTAGAAAAGCCTTCACTTCATCATCGTAATCGCATTTCTTTCTCGTTCACCGCTCTATAGCTCTTCGCTATGAGATAAACGGACAACTAAAATGACGAGTTGTTTATAAATTGCCACGAAACCTGCTGTGGGCCGAAAATTCCGTTACAACTGGGAATGTAATTGCTCTCGACGGCATTCTTGCGTCAGACGCTGTCCGTGTTCTCGCCGAGTTAAACTTGAGTAGCGATTCAGGATTATCTTATAAAGTTCCATGGCTCTTTTTTCGGTGACCGTATCATTGTCATCGTGCTGCCAGGGAAGATGTCGATGTCTGCGACGCTGTTTCCCCACCTCGGAGCGTCAATGATTCGACGAATTACTCTGGAGTACAGCCGCTGTCCAGGTTGAAACTACAGTTGCGAAATCTGATCTGTGCGGCCTCTCTGATGACAGAATACGTAAAAACCTTGTATGAAATAAAATAGTCTGTTTGTCTCGGTTGTGTGTCGTTAACAGTGCTGCCAATATTTTTGCTTAAAACCCAAGTGCGAAATATTATACATAGTTAAGCCGAACATATTTCTCCGTCAGTTCTGCGTCCCCTGCGGCCTACAGAGCTTTGCCACTGATGGCGCTCCGAAAGGACAGCAGTTCGACTCTCTCGCGAGTGACGGCTGTTATCTGACCTTTCTTGAAATCCACCCACAGCAGGATGTCGCGTCGCCCGCCATTCACGAGATGCGTGTCCGTTCCAACATGTGAATCACACGCCTAGTCGATGGCCAGTTGCACCTTTTTTAATGCATGCCGACAGTGCTGTTTCGCAGTCCGCACATTCATGGCCGGCCTTCTGTCACAGCTGCCTCCAGCTGATGGTATCCTAAATTTCTGAGGAGGAGGAGGAGGAGGTTGTGTGAGAAAATCTTCCAGAAAACACGTACAGAAATCGTCAAAAAACACCGTCAAAACATTTTTATCCGGGTCAGTTAATACATGAGATTCCGTTTTATTATGCTCACCCGGATCACACGCTTTGTGTGGTAAGAGTTGTTACGTATTTACGCTTCAAGGTTATCAAGACTTGTAACGGCTAGAAAGATTCGTCTTGAGTCACACCCAATTCTTAATCATATACGCATTATCAGCGTCTATATTGTCAACAGACATCGATTGTGAAGATGTATAAAAAATTGTCGACAATGTCACCTGCTTTGTGCCGATGCGGAATTTAAATGCGGTGTGTATCGACAGATTCAATTCGTACCTATCCAGAACCTTTACACACTGCACCTGTGAGGACAAAGAACACGTTCAAGTCAAACAGTAATTCACTGACAAGGCGGTAGAAGATTAAAACAAAAAAAACTTGTCCCATCCATATTCTTCTGTCCTGTTGCTGGGCAGAGCCGGTCGCGAGAACCAACGCCACAGGAGCTTTGTTCACGGTGCCTGGATGCGTTACACGCTGCACGCCGGCCTGTGCAAAATTTTGGACACAAACCGTGTTCCGTACCTTCGGCCAATCTCGAAACTCTGCCGTGGTGTCCTTCATGTTCTTGCCATTTATTAAAGCAATCTTGCAAATTTTTTTGATTGTCACGTAAAACAAAAGTTAGTATTTTGATTGTCTTTTATTAAACGTGCTATCACTCGTGTTTCAATAGTCGACATCGCAAAGTTGTCCCACGAGCCAGTGCCATTTGTATGCCTACGTACTCTTTCTAAATGATTGCCGAGTGTGAGACAAGCACATCTGCGGGAAATTCGTTATGATACAATTGTTATCTAGTATTCGAATCTCTGATTTGTCGGTTATATACATATTTACGGAGCTGTATGCGACCCTCAAATCGTTTTGTGACAGTAAAATAGTAGGGCTGCTACTACATTCCACACCTGCGATGTCGATGCTGGATGTGTCCCTACAACCACAGCCGCCTCTCGCTTATTGGCAAAGGCTCCGCCACACAACAGTGGATGGTGACAAAAACGTCCCCTAACCCTGTGTACAGCGGTGGGAATGTGAATTTACTCCAAGTCTCCTGCCCATATGTAAACGCCTAATCTTTTCAGGTGCAGAACGCATCCACCAGTGCCCGCCTCGCATTTCTTTCGACAACGAGCGTAATTCCGGTCTATTAATGAAGCAGCCACGAACGCTTTAATGGGCCTGGATAAGACTTTTGAACATCCGTTTACGTGTGATCTGCTCCTCACATTTCTCCATCTTATATTCTCACTGACCTCCGTAAGGAATTCGTACTCTACATTACATGTTGACGTCTTCCTTTCACAATACGGAAACACCGCCAAGTTTGTTTCATCGTCGACAGTTGCTCAGCGGAGACCAAGTGTCTGATACGTATGAAGCTTGGAACGCACCGCAGGCGTTCGTTCCGGCTAGTGGAATCTATTAAGGTCTCACATGTAACCACCACAACAGAAAATTGGTTTCCGAAATTTTGGTCATCTAAATGTTGTGTCCCGCGTAGTCGATGTCTCTGCCGCGCCTTTCATCTTGACTGCTCAGTACAAACATGGAAACTCGCGGCAGGTATCCGATTCTGTTAACCCACCTTGATGGAGGGCTAGAAGCAATATTCACCACATTTCAGTATTGTCAAAACAGTTAATAAGTAGAATAGTGTTTGCCTCTGGTCGGGAGAAGGAATAGGGGCTACTTGGTTTCATAGTGTCGTAGATATTTATCGAACAAAAAAATAAAAAATAGAGGAATTAATTTCACGGTATTCATCAGTCTCTGAATCCACACTTCCACATCATAGACACTATAAATTTATTTCGTCTTCATTCACGATGATAGTTCCAATGTCATAGACCCAGTTAAGTGTTTTGTTTAATTTTGAACGCTTTGGCAACTGACCAACGGTGCATGCTTTCACTAATACCGATTCTGTGGGGTCTCATACGTTGCTCCATAATAGCGTGGCACACACGCTTGTCACGACATTTATGCGGTTACCGCTCCACTGCAGAACTTTTTGTAATCAGAAAACATATTACACGTCTAATTCCGTAGTGCCTCGTTGTACGTGTCACATTTCCTTTTACATAGTTACTGTCTACTGAACTTTAAAGTTACAAATCGCTACCAACGCATTCTGACATCTTGCCATTGTCAGAACATCCTACGAACGATTAAGTGTACTGGACTCCTGAGAATTCGAACATCATTCTGTAACGCATCGTCTGGCATATACAGGGCGGAAAAACTATTTGACCAAAAGAGTAGGGCACAAAGAGAGCGTCAAACGAAGGAATCTGAGTATAGAAAATACAGGTCGCAGTTAAACATTTAAGGCGCTGCGGCAGCATGATAACGGTGGTCAGTTACAACATTTTCCATACATACTCCTGTTAATTAAGTGGTGGCTCATTTTTCACTTTTTTTAAATATACTCAAACAAGAAACATGGGCATGTGATTGTCCTCAGTTCTGAACAAGTACTGTCTCGTTCGTCAGCTAAATGCGGTACACGTGTTTGTGACGCTTGAAATTTATCTCGTTCTCGTCGTGACGACTGGTTAGTGCAAACATTCTGTTTATGTATACGTTTTCTGTAAAATACCTATCATTTTGAACAAGGGCCTCAGTATGGCAGATTTCAATTACGTTCCCGTAGCGCTGAAAATATGCATTTACGACTCTTAGTTGCCATACACGCATTCCTATGTTTCATGCTGTCCTTCCGCCCTGCATTTTTGTTTCTCCACGCCCTGTATAACGGTGCTGGATGGCAAACCTCGCTCAAACAGCACTGTTTAAATTAGTCGCTTCATGCGTTCGTTACACATACGTCACTGAATGACACCCAGCCAGGTCGTCCGTCTATATTCCGCCACGTCACTGGAAAGCCAGCACGCGATCCACAAAATCACGAAACCGCACCAGATTCGCATAGTGACACTGTACTGGTTGTAAGCACATTCGGACATTAATCGCAATTGCAGACCGTTGTAATGTAGAAGCCGAGTTTATCTTTCCGTTAATTCTCCGTCTCCCGCAGACCACAGAGCTCTGTCGCTGCATCAGCGGTCGATTGTTGCTGTTGGCGCCACGGGATGATGGCAGTTAGATTCCGAGTTTCTCCGGAGTAACTGGGATTCTGTTAAAAGAATGAAAACATAAGGAAGTAACGAATGAGGCAACTCGGAATCAAACAGTACGTTTCTGGTAGTTTAATGCGATGACAATTTTGAATGATAACTTTGGTGATGCGACTGCGTTACCAGCTATTAGAGAAACCCAGGTCTTAAGTTGCGCCCTCCACAGACAAACTCACCATAGTTATCGTCCGTGCCAAGTTTCATTTTACACACAACTAAATTACACTATTTCTTATGAACTACACATAACCTAGCCTGTAATTCATGACGAAGTTGACTATTTCTACTACCACTCTCGTATTTTTTTTGGTAAGGAATTAGCAAAATGCTCACACGAGAAAGCAGTCTTGCGTCTGTCACGCAATCATCCTGGAAAGAATTCCTCTATCCAGAGCATTTCTTTCTCCGACAGAGGAATGATTTTACAATTACCTTTGCATGTAATTCATACTTTACTGCATAAACTGAATATTTAGTAAAAGGGCGAACCGAGTTAAGTACTGCATAGTGTGAATGAATGCTGCGATTTTCCAACAAAGAACAACGGGCACAAAATACTGAGACTCGGCTACAGATATCTGCCATCACCGAGCTGCAGTGGCAGCTGAGGCATTCGTGAAATCTTAATGGCGGCCACGGCTGCCGAGGCTCGTCTACAGATGCAGCAGCAGCCCACAGTGTGGGGTGACGTCACAAGGCACCCCTGTCTCCAAGACAACGCGCGACGTGTTTAACTATATCCAATCACCTGTTTCTCTTTATCGAGCATTTCCATACTTACTCACCTTTGAACTCCAGTATATTTTCTCGGTATCAATACAATCAATTTAAACGCTCTGTATAATACTTTTTTACGAGCGGCACGATTATTATCAATTTTACATTCAATTTTTGTCCAGTACTTGTTCATTATTTACTGTATTTCCTCAATCTAAACCCAGCGTCAAGCAAGTTACGTGCACCTCTGAAACTTGGCCCGCCTTTACAAGGTACATCTCTAGTAGTATTAGGTGCTTAACACGTCTGTATGATTTGCATGCAAAACTTGATGTTCTACGCCAAAGGCAGACGTCATTTCGCGTCTGCTGCCAGCTGTAAGATGCATTCCAGTAACGTGTCCCACCCACTGACCAGTTACGCCGATTTTAATCTGTCCACCCGGTGCCATATCGCCGCCCACAGATTTCTGGATAGTCCTCCTACGTAACAGAACTTTTCCGCTCTTTGCCTCCCGCTGCTGTCGATGTAGTTCAGATTTTCCAAGATCCGCCAGACAGTCGATCGCTCGCAAGAGGTGGTCCGCGACCGCTTTCTCTATAGACTGCCGCCGGTTGTTAATTTGGCTCTTTCTCCATTCAGATGATGTATCTTCCAGCGTCGCACCTAACTGCTTATGCCTCTTGTTACTCCATGCTACGAATTGTGCCCTTTTACTGAAGAACTAAAGAAAAATTAATGCCACGTATTATTTTGAGTAGTTGAAAAGTACGCTTCGTAGGCAATATACTTGCACCTGACATTGAAATCAATTTTTTTCCTCTCAGGAAAAAAGAAAAGATGTTCCGGGGAGTGTTGGAATGTGACGAAAAAATATTTATTTCCATTCTTTTCAAAAGAAATACGAAATATAAACTTATTTCATGTTTTAATATGCTACTACTTATTTGAAAGTGCTGAGCAACGCTTCGCTCGAGAACGAAAACAGTCTGAAATTTATTCTACGGCCCCTGACTGCGTTATACGATATTCTCTGGTGCTAGCGCGAAAAACATTACGGGCTACATTGTGTATAATATGGACACTGAAATTCTGATACCTTTTTATAGTAAATTATAAATGTCGAACGGAGGAGAATGTTTAGCGTAAAAATAAAATATTTGAATCTCTTGTGTTTCCGTTTCGAGAAAGTAACGGTATGTTAATAATCGCTTCCATTCTGTCAAACAAAATATAAACGTTATTTAACAGTTCTACACACGGCTAACGAATGTGCTTTTCATAAACCGATCTGCCACTACCGCTGCTGGTTCGTCATGTAAACGCTATCACATCGACTCCCGAAACCTGGTCACCGATGCCGGATTTCTTGCTGTATTTCGAAGGAAAAAAACACTACCATAGCATTCCATCATTTTACGGTTTTAAGCACTTTCATTTTATCGAAGAATTGAGACTGCGGTCATGTCTGATAATGTGTAACAGTGCAGGATGACAAAACCCCGCCCAACCGCCACTGCTCACGTTTGCTTTTTTTCACACACGTCGCTGACCGACTACCAAAAGGGACGCCACTCGAACGCCAGCACGGGTTACACAAAATCGTAAAACCGGCGTCGCATTCGCATAATGACACGGTACTGGCGTTGGGCACTTTTAATCGCGCTTGCACATCGTAGAAAGATAAAGCTGAGTTTATTTTTCCGTTAATTCTGCGTCTGCTGCAGCCCACAGTGCTTTGTCGCTGCCCCAGCGACCTATTGTTGCTGCTGGCGCTCCACAATGTCGGCAGTTTATCACTTGCTCGCTGACAATGGCGGTTTTATGGAGAAAATGAAAACGGAGAAATTATAGTAAATGCACAACCACCAATCAAACTTTACATGTAAACGATAAACTAAAAGAAATGATAAGTAAATGGACACCCTAGCTGCAACAGGCGTTGATATACTTCAGTGGGGACATGTTGAAAATGTGTGCCCCCACCGGGACTCGAACCCGGGATCTCCGGGGCACACATTTTCAACATGTCCCCACTGAAGTATATCAACGCCTGCTTGCAGCTAGGGTGTCTATTTAATTACCATTTCATTTCTAGCAAAGCTGCAAGGTCATCAACGGTAACTGTTCTTTCGGGAACAGTTACTATCGTCATAAATAAACGATAAACCTCTAAACGATAAACGACGTCGGTGGGGCACACATAACTGTACGTAGTCCATATAAACCCTCATTTAGAGTTAGGCCTTCCACACACAAACTCGCAAAAGTTATCGTTCTGTCCAATCGAAATTACGCATCGTATTCCTCAATGAAAAATACTACTCACTTCCACTAATCACTTGTGGCGTCGTGCTTGCGTGACAGTTCCACCTCCCTGTAGCAAACGATTGTCTGCTATATTAAACACTGTCCGCATATAAAAGCATTTCAATATTTTTGCAATAGTAATTGACGAGCTAAAAAGATTTTTCGTCTTGTTACTGCTTAATTATCATGTCGGTATTCACAAACGTTGTGTGAGCTCCCTGTTAACAGGGATTGATAATGTTTTATCGCTCTGAAACAGCGGCTGAAACTCGTATGCAGACGTAGAAACCGAATCGCAAAAGTCGTCGTTCGTTCCAACAGAAACTACCTATATGATACTGGTCGCTAGAAAATGATATTAACTTATATAAGGGAGACTAATTTCCATAGCCGTTGTCTTCGCAAAGCTGAATGTTTCGTTAACTCACCATCGTAATTAGTTCAGAGGCTTTTGTTTCTTCAGCAATACGTAAACGAACAATTACAGAGACTACAAATGGGAACGGAGTGTATCGCAGCGACATTGCCCTGACACACGCTTTCGGCGTTCTTCGCCGGATTAGCCGTGAATAACAAACCGAGCTTCGGACGAATCTCTCCGTCGCCTCTTTCTGAACCAGCCGACTGCAGCCGTGCTGGAAAACAAGGTGTCGATGTCTGCGACGCTGCTTCCACCACGGGTTAAAAGTTATCAAGTCTAGGAGAGCCTCTGCAGCTTCCCAGCAGCCGCCGTGACGGTACAAGTTACTGCTGTACACTCTCGTCTCTGCAGCCTGTCTTCTCACGGAACAGATGTTCCTTGGTTTTACCTGAATATAAATAACGTAAATAATGTTGCCAAAACACTACGACGAATATTTACATTTATTACTAACTGTTTTCTCGCATTATCGTCCTAAGCATATTCAGGTTTCCTAATACCCTCACTGTTTTCACACGTGTTTGTGGCCTCCGGCAATCAAATGCGCCAATATCAGTGCAGGAAACCCACCGTCTTCAAACCAGCATTGGAGACAAATTTGCTTACCGAGAAAGCAACTTGTGAAGGTTTACATCTATTCTAGAGCCGACACAGCTTGGCCTGTTGTTGACCGCACTAAGAGAAGACATGTGGCACTCGAAAAAGACCGTCGTTTTAGGAAGTTAAGGAATTTCAAGGGCATACTTTTTGTTTGGCTCTAGCTTCAATACATTCTAAAATCATCTCATAGGTGTTTATGTTACCGTCTGCAACTCTGTCGCTTACGTATAATTAATCTGGCCTAAACTTGTGTTTTAGGAGGTGACTGCTTGAGATGTTTTGCTTAATTTGGCACCTTCCATTGCGACGTGGTGCTGTGGCCCTTTACATATTCGGCCACTCACTAAAAGAGTGTTACAATTGTCGTGATGATAATGGATAGAGAATGAGTTGTCGTTATTATTGTATCTCGTATTATCGAGAGCTTAGTGCGTAGCTGTGCAGTCTCTTTGCGACAGTACTTCATTAACTAGAGACCACGGCCGGCGTTACTTGCTCGTACACCACAGTGACGTCATAACATCCACACTCGCGTCTCATTCATTATGAGCGGCTGCGCACTGCCACGTGTGCTAGCCCTGAAATCGGGCGAGCCCGGCCTTTTTGCTTCTCACTGGAATAACACGGCAACTACTCTCAAAAGAGCCATGCATTCCTGGACAGACGATTTTTTCCATTTAATACAACTTTTCTTTTACTACAGGTATTAACACACTCGGATAGCGTGTAATCAGTGGATATCTGCCCGATCGTGTTTACTCAACGGGCCACAAGCGCAAAACTTGTACTCCTCACGGCTTTGTGTTCGCCTCCACAAACGGATTACGTGACGTCTGTTGCCAACATGCTGATTTTATTCCTGCAGCGTCTTATATCTCCAAATTCCACCGTAGTCGGTTCCACATTCTTGGTATATATGAAAACAATCCCGCGATTTATTTGAATGACCACGAAAACAAATGTTGTCATATTTATTTCCTCTTCTTAAACGTACCATTCGTTGTGGTTCAACAGGCGACATCGCAAAGCCGCACCACAGATCGGCGCGATTTGTATATGTACACACTCTCTCGAAGCGATTGCCCAATATGGGACAAACACAACTGCCACGACATTTGCGATGATACAATTGTTCTCTACTATTCGAATCTCCGATTTCTCAGTAACATACTTGCGTAGGGAAGGGTATCTGGTACTCAGTCCGTTTCTGTGAACGTCAAATAGTGGGACAGCTACTATTTATTACATAGAGCAGTCTCTGCAAACGGATCTGCTGATAGCAGTTCCGTCTCATCACGCGACCTCTGCGATATGGATCCTGGAAATGTGCTTATAGCCACAGCCAGCCTGTCGCTTAGTGGCGAGGGCCACGGCAAACAGTGGCCGGAGACAAGACACCCCGTGACTCTGTGCACAGCGGTGTGACTGTGTTTTTACTGTTTGACAAGTTTTGTCGCCGTGCCTAAACGCCCAAAGCTTTTTGGCGAAATGTGTTTGCAGCAGAGCCCATCTCGCACTTCTTTCCACAACGAGCGTAATCCTGATCGCTCAATAAATCAGCTGTGAACGCTTCAATGGCCGAGCACGAGACTTTTGAACGTTCCTCTACTTCCAATCTCCTCTTCACCCTCGACCACATCACGACTCCACTGGCGTCTGCCAGGAATCCGTACTCTAAACCATCTGTTAATGTCTCCACCTCGTATTACGCAAAGACTGATAAGTTTGCTTCGTCGAGGACAGCTGCATTGCAGAGACCACGCGTGTAAAAATTATGAAGCTCGGGACATGGACGTTTGCTCACTCTAGCAAAACCGATTACTGTTTAACATGTAACCACATGATTAAAACGGTTTCCGAAATTTTCCTTATCTGAATGTTGTTTCCCGTGTAGTCGTCGTCTCTGTCGTATCGTTCATCCCGACTGCTCAGTACAAACATGGAAACTTGCTGCAGGTATCAGATACCTACATGGAGGACCTGAGGCAAATTTCACGACATTTCAGTACAGTGAAAACCGTAAATAGAATATAGTTCGCCTCTGCCAGGAGAACAAATCAGGGAAATTTGGTCTCATAGGTTACTGTGTCCCAGGGATATATCGAGATACGGAGAGCAGCAGATATCAGACTATTCATCGGTCTATGAGTCATCACTTCCACATCACAGAAACTATAAAATTACTTCGTCTCTATGATAGGAGCAATGCGACCAACGCCATTAAAAGTTGCGTTTCATTTTCAGTCCATAGGGAACTGGGGAACTGACCAATGCTGCACTGTACCTCTCGTTCCATTAATACCGACGCTGTAGGGGCTCATAATATGTTGCCCCATAATAATGTGCCAGACGTTTTTCTCACCACATTTATACATCTACTACTTGCTTAAACGTTTCGCATTTTCTTTCACGTACTTGCCGTCCACTAAATTTTATAGTTGTACATCGCTACCAACGCGTTCCGTCATTTTGTCGTTTCCAGCACTTTCTATGGAGTCGTGAGAGTTCGACTATCATTATGTCACTTGCTACGACACGCTTACTTAATTAAGTGGTGACTCATTTTTCATTTACTTTGACCTTTTCAAGACATATTCAAGTATTAAATATGGACACGCGATTGTCCTCATTTCTAAGGAAATATTGTGTGGTACGTCGCCTAAGTATGATGAACGTGTATGTGATGTTTTAGTTTTCTTGTTCTCATCCTGAAGACTGGTTAGTCCAAAGACTGTGTTCAGCCGTACATTTTCTATAAATTACCTTTCATTTTGGGTAAAGTGGTCTCCATGTCAGATTTTAATTACACTCCTGTAGCGCCGAAATTACGCATTTGCGGCTCTTACTTGCGGCACTCTAATTCCTATGATTCGTACTGTCTTTCCGCCCTGCACTTTTGGTCAAATTGTTTTTCCGCACCCTGTATAACATTCCTGGATGGCAAACATCGCTCAGCCAGCACCGCTTAAATTATTCACTTTTTACAGACGCTACACGTATCTCACTGAATGACACCCAGCCAGGTTGACCGCCTACATTCCGCCACGTCACTGGAAAGCCAGCACGCGATCCACAAAATCACGAAACCACCATCAGATTCGCTTAGTGACACTGTACTGATTGTAAGCACACTCAGACATTAATCGCAAACGCAGATCGTAGTATGCAGAAGCCGAGTTTATCTTTCCGTTAATTCTGCGTCTCCTGCAGACCACAGAGCTCTGTCGGTTCATCAGCGGTCGATTGTTGGTGTTGGCGCCACGGAATGGTGGCAGTTAGATTCAGGCATTCTCCGGAGTAACTGGTATTCTATTAATTAAATCAAAACAGGAAGGAGTAACGAAAGCGGCAACTGGCAGTCAAACAGTACGTTTCTGTTAATTTAACGCGTTGACAATTTTGAACGATAACGTTCGTGATGCGATTGAGTTACCAGCAATTACAGAAACGCAGGTTTTATGTTGCGTCCACCACAGACAAACTCACTAAAGATATCGTCCTTGCCACGTTCCTACGAACTACGCACAACTGAGCGTGTAATTCATGACGAAGTTGACTATTAATTTTACTAGTCTCGTATCTTTCTTAGGTAAAGAATGAGAAAATGCTCACACGTGATAGAAGTGTTACGTCTATCATGCAACCGTGGAGGAGACAGTTGCTCCAGCCAGAGCAGAAATGCCCTTCATGTAATTTATATTTTTCTTTATAAACTGAACATTTAGTAACAGGGTGAGCCGAATTATATACTGCATAGTGTGAATAAATGTTTCAATTTTTTGAGCAACCGTGATAAACAAGAACGAAATACTAAGACTTGGCCACAGATGTCCGCCATCATAGGGCTGCAGTGACAGCTGAGTCGTTCCTCAAGTCTTAATGGCGGCCACAGCGGCTGAGGCGCCACATCGCACCCCTGTCTCCGTAGAGCACGCGCGACGTGTCTCGCTGTATCCAATCATTTATTTATCTTTATCGAGCATTTCGATAGTTTCTCACCCTTGAACACCTGTGTATTTTCTCGGTATCAGTATAATCAATTGAAACGCTCTGTATAACACGTTTTTACGAGCGGCGTGATTATTAACAATTTTACATTCAATTTTTGTCTGGTTATTCGTTTGTTGCCGACTTTCCTCATTCTACACTCAGTAAACGTCAAGCATTTTTGCTTGTACATTTCAAAGTTGCCCCACTATTACCGGGTACATCTTTAGTAGTATTAGGCACATAACATATCTTTATAATTCATATGCAAATTCTGATCTTCCACGAAGAAGACACATGTCAATCCGTGTACCTCGTTAAGAGAAACATTGGAGTCTCTCCCTACTCAAGCCAGCGAACTAATTTCCAAACCTCTGAGCACAGCATAATGCTGCGTCTGCTGCCGGTATCCTGTCCCACTCACTGATCAGTTACGCAATTTTAATCTGTCCACACAGTGGTATATCGCCGCCCACAGATTGCTGGATAATCTTCCTATGTATGAGAACTTGCCCGGCCTTTGCCTCCCGCTACTGTTCATGTTCAGATTTTCCGTTTCAAGATCCGCCAGGTAGTCCGTCGCACTCAACACCTGATTCGCGACCGCTTTCTCTGAAGACTGCCGCCGGTTGTTACTGTAGCTCTTTCTCCATTCACATGATGTATCTTCCAGCGCCGCACAACTGCTTATGTCTCTTGTTCTCCATGCCAGGAATTGTGCCCTGTCACTGAAGAACTAAAGAGAAATTAAGGCCACGTATTATATTAAGTAGTTGAAAAGTACGCTACGCAGGGAATATACTTGCACCTGAAATTGAAATCAGTTTTTTTCCTTTCAGGAAAACAGAAAAGATGTTCCTGGTAGTGTTGGAACGTGACGAAAAAAAAACTTTATTTATTTCCATTCTTTTCAAAAGAAATACAAAATATAAACTTATTTCATGTTTTAATATGCTACTACTTATTTGAAAGCGCTGAGCAACGCTTCGCTCGAGAACGAAAACAGTGTGAAATTTATTCTACGGCTCCTGACTGCGTTATACGATATTCTCTGGTGCTGTGTGGAGGTGGATTTGAAATCGCAACTGCCTGTTTCTCTGATGTGGCAGTCTTGTCGGCTCACAGTTGTCTCAATTTACCTTCTTTCACACAAATAGGCTACAGCCCTCTCTCGTTGCCCACTACAAGAGATTTTTCTGAACGAATGTTCTGTTTTTATTTGTTGGAAGTGCGTGATTCGCACCCCAAAGAGCGCTATCTAAAGACGTTCTGATGGCGCCCGATGTTGCAGAAGAAGGTAACTGCGAAACGAGTTACAGAGGACGCAGTGTAGTCGATGGCCGACCGATGGCAGCATGCGACTTGCCGTGTTAAGCTTTGATATAAGGAATAAGACGTTGAAACGGAATAAACAGCGCGAAAAAGATGTCTACGGGCGCCATTCTGCCATTCAACGATCAAGGACCTTGTATATAATAATGGACACGGAAATTCTGATATCTCTTTGCAGAAAATTATAAATGTCGGACGGAGGAGAAATGTTAAGCGTAAAAGTAAAATCTTTGTTTCTCCGTGTTCCCGCGACGAAAAGGAAACGGTATGTTAATAATCGCTTTCATTGTGTCAAACAAAATATAAATCGTTATTTAACAGTTGTTCAAACGGCTAACGAATGTGCTTTTCATAAACCGATCTGCCGCTACCGCTTCTGGTTCGTCATGTAAACGCTATCATATCGACTCCGGAAACATGGTCACCGATGCCGGATTTCTTGCTGTATGTCGAAGGAAAAAAACACTACCACAGCATTCCATCATTTTACGCTTTTAAGCACTTTCATTTTATCGAAGAATTGAGACTGCGGTCAGCACCTGGTCATGTCTGATAATGTGTGACAGTGCAGGACGGCGAAACCCCCCTCCACCGCCACTGCTTACGTTTGCGTTTTTTCACACGCGTCACTGACTGACCACCAAAAGGGATTACACAAAATCGTCGGATTCGCATAATGACACGGTACTGACGTTGGGCACTTTTAATCGCGCTTGCAGATGGTAGAAATATAGAAGTTGAGTTTATTTTTCCGTTAATTCTGCGTCTGCTGCAGCCCACAGACCTTTGTCGCTGCCTCAGGTAGCTATTGCTGGTGCTGGCGCTCCACAATGTCGGCAGTTTTAACTTTCTCGCGAATAATGGCGGTTTGATGCAGAAAATGAAAACGGAAAAATGATAGTAAATGCACAGCCATCAGTCAAACTTTACATTCATCGGAGTTAGAAGCTCACATGACTGTATTTAATCTATATAAACCCATTTTTAGAGTTAGGCCTTTCAGACACAAACTCGCCAAAGTTATCATTCTGCCCAATCGAAATTACGCATCGTATTCTTCGATGAAAAACACTACTGACTCCCAGTAATCACTTGTGGCGTCATGCTTGCATAACACTTCCACCTCCCTACAGCAAACTATTGTGTGCTATATTACACACTCTGTTCGCATTTGAAAGCATTTCAATATTTTCGCAATAGTAATGGACGAGCTGTAAAGATTCAACGTCTTCTTACTTCTTACTTATCTTGTTGGCATTCACATACATAATGTGAGTGCCGAGCACCGATTTGTTCACATGGAGAGACAATGATTTATTGCTCTGAAACAGCGGCTAAAACTCGTATGCAGACGTGGAAAGTAACAATCTATCGTATTCGTCACCAGGAAATGATACTAACTGATATAATCGACAATAATTTCCATAATCGTTCTGTTTCCAATTCTAAATGTTTCGTAGACTCATCATCGTAATTAGTTCAGAGGTTTTCGTTTCTTCAGCAGTACATAAACGAACAATTACAAAGAGGTGAATTTTTGAAATGTCGCGAAAGCAGTACTGCGCCGAAAATTTCGTTACAACTGCGAACGGAGTGTGTCGCAGCGGCATTCTGGACACAAATGCTTTCGGCGTGTTTGGCGCGTTAGATTTGAATAAGAAATCGAGATTCGGACGAATCTCTCCATCGCCTCTCTCTGCACCAGCCGGCTGCAGCCGTGCTGCCAAAGAAGGCGTCGATGTCTGCGGCGCTGCTTCCACCCCATGCTCGAATCGCAACCAAGTCGGGGAAATCCTCTGCAGCCCCTCAAGGAAAGGCTGTAGCCGCGGTGCCGGTGCAAGTATCTGCTCTACGTTCCCATCTCTTGCGGCCTGCCTTTCCACGGAACTGATGTACCTTGGTTTTACCTCAGTAAAAATAACGCAACTAATTTTACCTAAAATACTACAGCGAATATTTACATTTATTGCTAACTGTTTTATCGCATTATCGTCCAAAGCATATTCAGGTTTCGTAATACCCTCTCTGTTTTCACACGTGTTGTTGGGCGCGGGCAAGCAAATTGCACCATTAGCAGAGCAGGAAACTCACCACCGTAAAACCAGAGACGAATTTGCTTACCTGGAAAGCTGCCTATGACATTATGTATTCTGGAACCGACACAGCTTGGTCTGTTATTGGCCACGCTAACAAAATACATTTGGCACTCGAAAAGTTCCGTCGTTTTAGGAAGTTAAGGAATTTCAAGAGCATACATTTTGTTTGTCTCTGGCTTTAGTACACTCTAGAAACATCTCAGTGGTGTGTACGTAACCGTTTGCAACTCTGTCGCTCACATGTATTTATTCAGGCCTTACTTGTGTTGTAAGGGCTGACTGCTTGACATATTTTCCCAGATGCATGAGTTTCTGAAGAGGTGATTGTTTCCGTTTAGTACGACACTTTTTTTTCTAGTGTATGTGTTAACCCTCTTTGAAAGCGTGCAAATGGCGGATGTCTGGCCGATCGTTTTTAAGTCACCGGGCTACAAGTGCAAACCTTATACTCCTTATGCTTTCAAAATTCTAACGTAGTCTGTTTCACATTCTTGGTATATATTAAAACAATTCCGCAATGTTTTTTGGAAAACCACGAAAATAAAAGTTGTCATTATTCATACCCTCTTGTTAAACGTGCCATTCGTCGTGTTTCAACAGACGGCGTCGCAAAGCTGTACGACACATCTGTGCGATTTGTATTCCTAGATACTCTCTCGAAGTCATTGCCCAATATGGGACAAACACGTCTGCGGGACATTTGCGATGATAGAATCGTTCTCTAGTATTCGAATCTTCGATTTCTCCGTAATATACTTACATTAGGAAGCGTATCTGGTACCCAGTCCGTTTCTGAGAACGTCAAATAGTAGACATCTTCAACTTTTGTAGTCCTGTCTTCCTCAGTTGCGTGTAATATTACGGTATATTGATAATTTTTACTTATGGACCGTCTGACAGTCGGCAACAGAAACCAAAACATTGCATTGAAACAAGCGTTCAGTTCATAGTGCTGTGGAATGTGGGAAAAAAAACCCGCAAATTCGCATTCGTAAGAAGAAGAACACCGACAATGCAACAGGAGCGTAATATGTAAGAAATTGTCCACGCAACCTGCCACTGATGATGTCTTGCAGAAAATAAAGGCGAAACGCGTATGGCACTAAAATTGTGTTTTATTCAATTGCTGTCAGACGGTCTATAAGTAAAAATTATCAATATACCGTCAAATAGTAGGACTGCTACTACATAGTACGTAGGGCAGTATTTGCAAACCGATCTGCCAATAGCAGTTCTGTCTTATCACGCAAACACTGCGATATGGATCCTGGAAATGTGCTAATAGCCACAGCCAGCCCCTCGCTTAGTGGCGAGGGCTACGGCAAACAGTGGCCGGAGACAAGACACCCCCTGACTCTGTCTGAATGGGTCTCCAGTCTTTGAGTAGTTTTGCCGCCGTGCGTAAACGCCAAACGCTTTTTGGTGAAATGTGTTTGCAGCAGTGCCCATCTCGCGCTTCTTTCCGCAACGAGCGTAATCCTGATTGTTCAATAAATCATCTACGTACGCTTCAGTGGCCGTGCACGACGCTTTTGGACATCCCTTTACGTGCAGTCTGCTCCTCATCTTCCCCCATATCACGACTCCACTGGCGTCTGCCAGGATTCCGTACTCTCCACTACTTGTTAATGTTTCCTCTTCATATTACACAAAATGACAAGTTCGCTTCGTCAAGGGCAGCCCCATTGCAGAGAGATGTGTGTAAAAATTATGAAGCTCTGGACATCGACGTTTGTTCATACTATCAAAGCCGATTAATGTTTAACATGCAACCTCATCATTAGAGAAAAATGGTTTCCGAAATTTTCCTCACCTGAATGTTGTTTCCCGTGTAGTCGTCGTCTCTGTCGTACCGTTCATCTTGACTGCCGAATACAAACATGGAAAATCGCAGCAGGTGTCAGATACCTTGACGGAGGACTAGAGGCAAAATTCACCACGTTTGAGTACAGTCAAAAACGTAAATAAACTGAATGTGGTTTGCCTCTGATCAGAAGAAGAAATGAGGGCTACTTGGTTCCATAGGTTAACGTGTGGGGGGAGTTGATATGACGGTATTCATCGGTCTCTGTCATCACTTCCACGTCACAGAAGCTGTAAAAATACTTCACTTACGATCATAGGAGCAATGGGACCGACACAGTTAAAAATCGTGTTTTATTTTCAGTGCTTTGGGAACCGACCACCGGTGCACCGTCTCTCGTTTCATGAATGCCGACGCTGCAGGGGCTCATATGTTGCTCCACAGTAACGTGACGGAGGCTATGGTCACGACATTCATACATTCACCACTTCAGTTGAGGACTTTTTGTGATCAAGAAACGTATTTTACATCTTACATTCTAGCTACATGGTTAAACGTATCGCATTTTTTTAAATTAAATTTTAAGGTTACATATCGGTACCAGCGCATTCCGCAATTTTGGCGTGTCCACCACTTTCTATGGACTCCTGAAAGTTGACCATCATTCTGCCATGTCTTGTCTCACATATACAGTGTGTGAGAAAACAGTCTGACCCAAAGTGTAGGGCAGAAAGACAGCATTAAAAAAACCAATCCGAGTATAGGAACTAGAAATGGCTGTTGAATATTTACAGCGCAATGCCAGCATGAAAACGGTGGGCAGTTTGAACATTTGCTGCGACATACTTAACGCTAAGTAAGTGGTGGATCACGTTTCCTTTACTTTGTCCTCTTGAAGACATGTTGAAATATAAAACATGGACATGTGATTGTCTTTATTTCTAAAGAAATGTTGTCTAGAACGTCGGCTAAGTATTATACGCGTGTATGTGATGCTTTTGAGTTTTTCTTGTTATCGTCCTGAGACTGGTTCGTCCATAGACTGTGATTACACTTACATTTTGTGTGAATTATCTTTCATTTTGAGTAAAGACGTTCACATGTCAGATTTTAATTACGTTCCTGTAGCGCCCAAAATACGAATTTTCGACCCCGAGTTGTTGTACCCAAACTACTAAGTTCCACACTGTCTTTCCGCCCTACACCTTTGGTCAAATCGTTTCTCCGGACCCTGTGTAACGATGCTGGATGGCGAAACCCTGCTCAACCAGCACTGCTTAATTTGTTCACTTTTAACGTACGCTACACATACGCCACTGAATGACTCCCACCCCGGTCGTCCGCCCATGTTGCGTCGCGTCACTGGAAAGCCATCACGCGACACACAAAATCACGAAACCAGCATCAGATCTGCATAATTACTCCGTACTGATTGTCAGCACATTTAGACGTTAGTCACAAATACATATAGTAGTAATGTAGAAGCTGGATTTATTTTTCTGTTAATTTTCCGTCTCCCGCAACCGACAGAGCTTTGTCGCTGCGTCGGAGACCGATTGTTGCTGCCAGCACCGCGGAATGTTGGCGGTTTTAACTCTCCCGCGAATAATGGCGGTTTTGTGAAATAAGCGAAAACGGGAGAAAAATTCAGATGCAAGTGTTCATCATCGAAATGAGAGTGAATCCCTACTTGACGCATGTCTACCCACAGCAAGAACTCGCGTAGGTGTGTGTCCTTCCCCACATGTGAATCACAGCCCTAGCCGCTGGCCAGTTGTACCACTGTAACGCATCCGGACTGTGCTCTTTCGCACTCGGCACATTCGTGGATGGCCTTCTGTCACAGCTGCCTCCAGCTGATGTTACGCTACACCCCCGAGAAGGAGGCGATTGAGTGAAAAAATCTCCCGGTAAACATGTAAAGAAAACCGTAAAGAAGTACCGTTAAAACGTTTTTATCGAAGCCAAATAACTCACTGATGCTGTTTTATTACGCTCGCGTGGATCACACGCGTCGTGCGGAATACGTGGAACAGTAAGAGCTGGAACGTATTTACACTCCATGGTTTTGAAGACGTGTAATGGACAGAAAAATTGCTCTAGAGCCAAGGAGAAAACTTAGTCGTGTACGTAGAATTAGCGAATATGTTGTCACCAGGCATCGCTTATGATGACGTAATTAAAAAGTTGACAGCATCATTTCTTTGTATCGATGTGTTACATGGTAACAGATAAGAAAGGATTCCTCGAATGCCTTTACACACTGCTCATGATAGGAGGACGACTGCATTCGAGTCAACAATTAATTCACTGAGAAGGCAAACAAATGGAAGAAGCTTGCGTCAGCGATATTATTCTGTCGTGTAGCTGGGTGGCGCCTATCGCGAGAATGAAGTCCGCCAAAAATTTGGTTTACGATGCCTGACTTCGTTATGTGCTCCTCGCTGGCGTATGTGAATCTGTGAACACACACCGGGCTTCATGTGTTCGACCGTAGAGATTCACATATACACGGCGCCTGCATCTATCCTTCCCGTGTTGTGGTTCGAAACCAAATGGATTAGACGGTTGCACTATCTGCAACTGCAATCAAGTACTGACTTCAACAACTGATCTTGTCGCATTAGGACCACTCATTTGGTAATTCAATTAATCTACTTCCTACAAGATTCGCGACGTTAATGCGATAGCTATCCTTGTTACGTTTGGCCACGTGGAACGACAGCAAACGTTTCAAACACTGTCCTGCCAACTCTTTATTTTCACAAATGGCAGAATTACAGGAATGCGACCGATTTCTCTTCTTGTTGGGCTGTGGCTCATTCAGCTGGCCTCTTCCACAGAATCGGTTGGCGGAAATCATATAGTTTTCTGGCCATTTCCTCACGACTGCGTCTCATGTGTTGCATTATGCTTTAAGAAGTGACATCCGTAACGTCCTATTTTTACACGGAATAAAAACCTACGACTTGTGCTTTATCTAGTACAAATGACGAACCAATATCGAGATAAGAAGCGTGATGTACCAGAAAACGTTGCTTGTAGAGTAAATTCGTAATAGTGCGTTAGAGATTAACGCTCTGTCGTGTCAAAAATTTTCGCCATTCGTAGAGTTTCAGAAATGACGACCGACACAGCCAACATCCCTGCTTTCATCCAACCCAAGGATTTTGGAAAATGTTTGCCGCGTAGCGTGTGCTGTTGTCAAATTCAAATGGTTCAAATGGCTCTGAGCACTATGGGACTCAACTGCTGTGGTCATAAGTCCCCTAGAACTTACAACTACTTAAACCTAACTGACCTAAGGACATCACACAAATCCATGCCCGAGGCAGGATTCGAACCTGCGACCGTAGCGGTCGTGCGGTTCCAGACTGTAGCGCCTCTAACCGCTCGGCCACTTCGGCCGGCTGTGCTGTTGTCATTTGGGTTGAAATTCTCCCTTTTGAAAGAGTGTCCAAACATTCCTGAGTGATCCGTCAGTGGGCAAACTGTAACGACTTTTGTTTCACGTGTCTTTCTGATGGTCGGCAAGCGCGGGAGCTCACCGCTGTCAGCCCAGCCCTAGAAACGCATATGCAGATGTGTAGTCATACTGTGGAAAATTTACATATGTTCCATACACATGGCGTTCCATGATACACAACCGTGACGTTATAACATCTACACTCCCGTCCTGTTTATTACGAGAGATTGTCACAACCCACGTATGCAGCCCCTACCTTATCCTCTGTTCACCAAGATGATACGTTCAGTGTTCCAAAAGATTCCTCCGTGTTATCGTTGTAGTTGCATCTTCCTCCGCAAAGTAGTTGTGCGACATCCCACACATTCCGGCCACGTATCAAACCAATATCAGAGTTGCCTTGATGACGACAAAGAATAAATTACTCGTTAATATCTGCTTCTACAAAATGCGTTGTGCACTCTCCGTCGTGTTTAAATGGTCCTTACTAGAAGACTGTAGTAGAAACTGGCGCCAGTCATACATGTACGTAATCTTTGAAAACTGTGACCCAATTATGGGAAACACAGTTGCTGTACTAGAACCACTGTGTACTACTAGAAGTTTTAATTTGTCATTAATACACTGACTTTGGCGTAACAAAGCGTCTGTTGTACTCAGGAGATTTGCATGAACAATGCATGCTACGGCACTTCTGTTTCTTTCAGACCGATGCCTCGAGGTAAACATCGAAACTTCCAGTTGCTATTAAAGTTTTGGAGCCAGTGAAGATGTGGTTTCGGAGGAAGTATTTTTCTGCTTTCAGTTTAGTCAGTATTGGTAACATTTGAAGCTACTTTGTCTTCTGGTCAGAAGAAACTGATAGCACCTCTTAGTTCCGGCAGATTATACTTTACCGTTCCTGCACGTACAACCACCACGTCACACAGTGTGTGTTACTCTTGTGCCGTAGCTTTATAGTGAGAGCAGAAAGGAAAAAAAAGACAGCTGATATCAGTATTTTTAACGAAGTCATTCATTTCTGTGTACGTTATTCACCTCTCGCTGTGTTTGGGAAAGAAGGAAGCGTCGGTAGCAAATCTGTTTAATTTTTTTATTTCATCGCATAGGTGAATAGACTGAATCAGCGTAGTGTGGTCTCCCCTAATCCACAGAAGATACGATAAGAAATCTTACGTTCTTCCGATTAATCTACAGCTAAGAAAAACCTTCAACTTCTCATCGTAATCGCAGTTCCTTCCAGTTCACCGCCCTGTAATTCGTCAGAATCAGATAAACTGACAATTCAAATGACGCAGTGTCTACAATAAACTGTTGCGAAAACAGCTGTGCGCCTAAAATTCCGTTACAACGGGGAACGGAGTGGCTCGCGACGGCATTCTTGCGTCAGACGCTGTCCGTGCTCTTATCGAGTTAAACTTGTGTATCTGTTCAGGATTACTTTAGAAAGATTCATCTCCTTTACTTCGGCTCCGCATCACTGTCGTCGTGCTGCCAGACGAGGTGTCGACGTCTGCGACGCTGCTCCCCCACGTCCGGACGCAAATGATTCGACCAACTGCTCCGTAGAGTAGCCGCTGCACATATTGAATTTTTTTTTGGGAAATCTGGTTTTTGCGGCACCTCTGACGACAGAAAAATGTGAAGCCCTTTTCTTATACAAAAGTCTGCATTCCTTTTTTTTTTGTCGGTAACAGTACTATAAATATTTTTACGTAAAACGCTAGCCAAAGTATTACACTTAGATGAGGCAAGTGGCAAACGAGGGAAAATGTTAGAAATATGGCGCGCTTCCCAGAATTGACTGTTCCCTTCGCTTCAGTTGTGTTACACATATTCAGGTCTGGGGAGGGCGTCTCTTGCTGATACACTATGGAGACGTCGCAACATCGACACTCGCGAGTCATTCATTACGGACGATCCTGCTCTGGCAAACACGCCACGCCTGTAATCTAGTGACCCTGGCCTCACATTCTTATTACTAAAGTACTGAAGAAACAATTTTTTTCCATTTCAATGTGTCTCATTTTTGCTCTACTATACGCTTAATACACCTTGAAAACGTAAACGGCGGACATCTTTCCGACTGGTTTCAACTCTGCTAGCTACAGCTGCCAACTAATATAATTATTAATCGCTCTGTCTGGTGATTGTGCAAAAGGATGGCGCGAGCCGAGTAGACGACATGTTTACATCGCTGTGACGTCTTCTTTCCGGAAGTGGTGCTGTGGTCTCCTGTACATTCCGGCCGTGTATAAAAACAGTCCAGTACTCGTCTTCTTGACAATGTGGAAACACGTAAAGTTATCCTTTTTGTAACCTGTTGTCAAGTATGCTGTCCAGTCTCTATCGTGTTTGAATAGTGGGTACCACAAAGCCGCAAAAGAAATAAGTGCGCAACCTGTATCTACACTTAGTTCAGAACCGTGCACCAGTAAACGTAACTTTTGTCGCTCAATACAGCACCTTCCAACGCTTTAACGGACGTGGATACTTTTGAACACCCGTCTATGTGCAACCTCCTCCTGCTCCTCATGTTTTCACTGGCGTCCGTAACAAGTCCGTACCCTCCACCATTTGTTAATGTCTCCTCTCGATATTAGGGAAACACCGAAAAGTTCGCTGTACCGAGGATAGTTGCATTGCAGAGGCTATGAGCGTAAATGTTATGAAGCTCGCAAAATAGAGGCTTCTTCGGACTAACGTTTCATATGCAAACATGACTAGAGAAAAGCAGTTGCCCAAAGTTTCGTCTTGTGAATGTTGTGTCCCGTGTAAACGTCATATCTGTCGTACCGTCCACCTTACCTGCTCAGTAACCAGGCTAGATGTTAAATCACAGAAAATATTAAATTCAGGTCGAGGTCTACGTGGTTCCATAGGTTGTTGTCCACATGTTTCAGATGTTTATTGAAATACAAAGAGAAGTTAATATCGCCGTATTCAACAGCCTCTGAGTCATCAATACCGAATCACAGACGATAAAAAAGAGTACCGCCATTACTCACGTTGATGGTAACAATGTGACCAACGCAGTTAAAATTTTGCTTCGTTTTCAATGCTTTGGCAGTTGACCGACGGTGCGTAGTCCTTACTTTCATTAATATTGACCCTGTGCGGTGTCGCGTGTTGCCCCATAATAGCGCGACTGATACGCTTGTCACGACACTTGTACATTTACTACTATACCTGAGGACATTTTGTAATCAAGAAACGTATTTCACATCTATTTCGTTAGCGCCTTTGTTAAACGTATCATACTTATCATCCACTGAATTTTAAAGTTACAAATTGCTACCAATGCATTCCGTCATTTTGCCGTTTTTCACACTTTCCATCAAAGATTAAGTGTACTGGACTCTTAGAGAGTTCGACCAACCCTCTGTCACGCCTCGTCTGGCATACGCAGGTTGCGGAAACACAATTTGACCAAAAGTGTAGGGCACAAGGACGGCATCAAATGAAAGAATCTCAATATAGAGGCCATAGGTCGCACGTGAATATTTTAGGCGCTATGTCAGCATGACAACGGTGGTCGGTTTGAACCATTTGCTACAGATAATTATGTTAATTAAGTGGCTGCTTATCCGTCATTCATTTTGGCTCTTTTATGAGATATTGAAAAATGAAACATGGTGCGTCAGCCAAGTCCGATACACGTGTGATACTTTAAATTTATCCTGTTCTTCAAATATTCTGTTTACGTATACACGTTCTGCAAAGGCAGATCGTAGTAACATAGAAGGCGAGTTTATCTCTCCGTTAATTCTCCATATCTCGCAGATCACAGAGCTCTGTCGGTGCATCAGCGGTCGATTGTTGCTGTAGGCGCCACGGAAAGATGGCAGTTGGATTCTGACTTTCTCTAGAGCAACTGCGATTCTATTAAAGAAATGAAAACAGAAAGAAGTACCGAACGCGGCAGCTAGCACTCAGACAGCACTTTTCTTTTAGTTTAATGCGACGAGAATTTTAAAAGATAAAGAGTTTTATCTATTAAAAAAATCCAAATTTAAAGTTACGCTCGCAACGGACAAACTCACTAAACGTTATCGTCCTTGCCGCATTTCATTTTACACACAACTGAATCAGACTATCTCTTATGAGCTACACATAATGAAGCCAGTAATTCATAACGAAGTTGACTGTTACTATTCCTACTGTTGTATCTTCCTTACGTAACGCTCACATGAGATAGTAGTCTTGTGTGTAGCACGCTATCACCCAGGAAACAATACCTCCAGCCAGAGCATTTCCTGTTGCCACACATGAATGATTTTGTCATTACCTCTACATGTAATTCATGTGACCTTCCAAACTGAATTACGTGAATGAATGTGGCAGTTTTCTCGGCAACAACGATAAACAAGCAAAAAAATAGAAAGACTTGGCTATAGATGTCTGCCATCACAGGGCTGTCGTGACAGCTGAGTCTTCCGTGACGTCTTAATGGTGACGACAGCGGCTGAGGGGCGTTTAGAGACGGCAGCAGACCACACTGACGTGTGACGTCACTTGGCAACCAAGTCTTCTTGTATCCGCTGCAATTAATCATTTATTTTTATCGATCATTTCATAGGTATACATTTTCGGTAAATTAACCATCATCTGGTGCCAAGATGCCCGTGTGGGAGATTTTAATTACGTTCCGGTATCGCCGGAAATGTGCAATTGCGACGCCTAATTGCTATTCTCAAATTTCTGTGTTTCATGCAGCCTTTCCTGGCTACACTTTTCATCATATATTTTGTATGTACCCTGTACAACGATGCGGGATGGCAAACTTCGCTGAATCAGCACTGCTTAAATTTTTAATTTTTTACGTACACTGCACGTATGTCATTCAATGACTCCCACGCCGATCGTCCACCTATATTTTGCTACGTCACTGGAACGCTGGCACGCGACACACAAACCGTGAAACCAGCATCAGATACTCATAATTACACTGTACAGAGTGTCAGCAAATTTAAAAGTTAATCAGAAATGTAGACAGTAGTAATGTAGAAGCTGAATTTCTTTTTCTGCTAGTCTTCCTTTCTCCTGCAACCGACAGAGCTTTGTCGCTGCCTCAGTGACTGATTGTTGCTGCTACCACGAGGATCGGTGTAAATTTTAGCTCTCCCGCGAGTAGTGGCGGTTTTCTGAGATAAACGAACACGGGAGGAAAATATATATGCAAGTGTTCGTCATCGAAACGATAGTGAATCCCTAATTGGCACAGCGACTTAATTTTTAATATTTAGGAACAGCAGAATCTTGCGTTGCCCGCCAATTGCGAGATGCGTGTCCATTCCCGCACGTGAATCACACTCCTAGCCGCTCGTAGTTGTACCATTGTAATGCATTCGGAGTGTGCTGTTTCGCACTCCGCACCTACATGGATAGCCTTCTGTCTCAGCTGCCTCTAGCTGGTCTTACCCTACACTCCTGAGAAGGAGGAGATTCTGTGAGTAAATCTTCCCGAAAACACGTATACTAATCGTCAAAAAGTACCGTCGAAACGTTTTTATCCAAGCCAATTACCGCATGTGATACTTTTATTATGCTCACTTGCATGACGTGCGCTGTGCGGAGTATGCGTAGCGATAAGGGATGGAGCTCCACGGTTTTGAAGACGTATGATGGCTAGAAAAATTCCTCTCGAGTCAAGGCGAAACCTTAAACACGTACATAGGATTAGCAGATATGTAGTCACCACTCATCGATTGTCAAGACATAATAAAGAAGTTGACAGCGACGTGTGTTTCGTATCGACGCGGATTATAATCGCAGTGTCAGAACGTGTTTTACTTCGTACAATGTGTCCAGCTGTTGTCCTTCCGTTTCTACAGATTGCGTTCGTAACTAGTAACGGATAAGAAAAAAGATCTATCGTCGGCTTTTACACACTGCATATGTGAAGACGAGAACCGCAGTGAAGGTCACAACTAATTTACTGGAAAGGCGATAAAAACAAAAAACAAAAAATCTTCTGTCCGCGATATTACTCTGTCATGTCGCCGGTGAGCAATGATCGCGAGAACAAAAGTCACCAAGGCTTTATTTTACGGTGCCTGACTGCGTTATACGCTGCTCTTTGGCGCATGCGGACACACACCACGTTTCAAAATGGTTCAAGTGGCTCTGAGCACTATGGGACTCAACTGTTGAGGTCATAAGTCCCCTAGAACTTGAGAACTACTTAAACCTAAGTAACCTAAGGACATTACACACATCCATGCCCGCGGCAGGATTCGAACCTGCGACCGTAGCGGTCGCGCGGTTCCAGTCTGTAGCGCCTAGAACCGCTCGGCCACTCCGGCCGGCACACCACGTTTCATACCTTAGGCCATAGAGATACACATATTAAGGCACGTGCATCTATCCTTACTCTGTTGAGGTTCGAAACCAAGGCAGTTGCAGTATTTATAAAAACTTCATTCTGCAGTATTTATAGGTAGAATCAAGGACTGATTTCAACAACTGATCTCCTTGATGTATTAGTATCACACACGTAGTAATGAAGTTGAGCTAATTTCCCCAAGATTCGCAGTGTTAATCCGATAACTGTCCTTATTGCAGTTGGCCACGTGAAACGACATCAAACGTTCCAAACACTGCCCTGACAATTCTTTGTTTTCACAAACGACAGAATACAGTAATACGACGAATTCCTGTTCTTGTTGGAATGTGGCTCATTTAGCTGGTCGCTTCCACAGAATCGGTTTGGCGGGGAGCATATAGTTTTCTGGCCGTTTCATCGGGAGTACGTGTGAGGTGTGTTATTAAGCTTTAGAACATCCGTGATGTCCGAATTTACACAGAATACGAGGCTATGATCCCTGCATAATCCAGTACAGGTAGCGACACAGTATCGAGATATGAAGCGTGATCTACCGAATATGTCACTCATGGAAGACATTAATGTACCGAGTTAGAGATCAACATCCTGTCGTCTCATAATCTTCGCCATTCGTAGCGTTTTAGACCTGACGACACACATCACAACGATTTTGAAACAGGTTTGGTGCGTAGCTTGTGGAGTCAGTTGGGTTAAAATTCTCCCTATTTAAAGAGTGTGTCCAAACATTCCTCAGTGTTCCGCCACCGGGTAGACTGTAACGACTTTTGTTTCACGTGTGTTTCAGACGGTCTGCAAGCACTTGCATAGTAAGCAGTGCTGGTAAGTCACTGCCGCCCATCCATCCCGGGAAACGCACAATATGCAGATGTAGAGACACGTACTTTGGAAAGTGTACGCACATTCTGTACCCATCGCGACAGGCCTCGTTACGTGGTACACAACCGTGACGTCACAACACGGACACACTCGCCCTGTTTATTACGGCCGACTCTGCAGCGCCACACGTGCAGCCCCTGCCTTCCACAGAGCTCGGCCTTACAGTCTTCTTACTAAGACGTGCGTTTAGTATTGCAAAAGATTTGTCCTATTATGAAGTTTTAGCATCTAAATGGTGTACTGCTACTGCTTTAATATACTATCAAAACATATAAATGGCGTACATCTAATCGATCGCTGGGAAAACAGGGATTACAAGTTCCAAACGCACAAATTACCGTAGCTTTGTTTTCTGCATCGACAATCGAATCGCATAGCCTTTGTTGCCAAAGAGTTTTCCTTGTAGTTTGCTTCTTCCTCTGCGAAGTAGTACTGTGATTTCTTACACATTCCAGCCACGTATCAGCTCAGTATGAAAGTTGCCTCGATGACAATAGAGAAGAAATATTTCATTTCAAGGTTCTCGTACGAAGTTTGGTGTCCGCTACTCGACGTGTCCGAAATGTCCATACTACTAGGAATCTGTACTACAAATTGGCACACGCCGTATATGTAATGCAATTCTTTGGAAACCATGTCCCAATTAGGGCAAACGCAGTCACCGAGTCGAAACTACTGTGCACTGTTAGAATCTTTCATCTGCCTGACTCTACATAGGTAGCGTCACAGGTACTCTGAACATTTCAGGGAATGTCGCCTACTACTTTTGTTTCGTTCAGAACGATGCTTCGAAGTAAATATCAAAACTTGCAGGATGAAAGAGCACAGTGTTGTCCTTAATCCACAGAAAACACGATAAGAAATGTTACGCTCCTCCGATTACGCCGCAGCTAAGAGAAGCCTGCAGCTCATCATTGTAATCGCATTTCTCTCCGCGTCACACCTCTGTCATTCGTCAGTACGAGATAAACGAACAACTAAAATGACGCGGTGTTTATAAATTGCCACGAAACCTGCTGTGGGCCGAGAATTCCGTTACAACTGGGAAGGGAGTTGCTCGCAACGGCATTCCTGCGTCGGACGCTGTCCGTGTTCATGGGAACGGCTGGTTAACTGTAGCCATTGTACGAGGTGGAACAGGTGTATCAAGTGTGTCTGGATTGGAAAGCTTTGTGGACAGAGACATCATAGCTCATAAAACCTATCACGTTACGGAATTAGCAAATAAGGATTTCGGCAAATCAGCATACATGTCACCTTCACCTTTCGTCCTGTATACTCGTAATAGACGTAAGATTAATGTAAATGAAAGTGTATATATCTGGTGTAAAGGAAAAGGAGTTTGTATGTTAAATTTGTTGGAGATTGTACACTGTATTTTCATAAATAAATTGACCTGTAGCGTAGCCCGGGCGAACGCGTTATGCAGGAAGTTTTTTTTTGGCAGGGGGGGTCAGGGGGGGGGCGCAGCCCCCCCCTGCAACGCATAGAGTTTGCTACGTTAATGGCGGCCGCGCGCTTTCCGCGCCAGCCGCGCGGTAGCGCAACGCACTTGGCAGCGCCTCACGAGCACGGCCCTTAATATTACTAGGGCCGTGCCGGCGAGTTTGCCATGTAGTTATAACATGGAGATAACACAGGCCGGCGAGCGCTGTGTTAACGAGACAAACAATATACAAGGCAGTGGAAGACGTCGAAATGACAACATCCGCTGCGGACAAGAAGAAGAATACTGTGAAACCTGTTTCAGCACACGCACTGCTGGATGGACCATCTGTGTTTCGTGGATGCAGACTGAATTTCAGCATTGATGTGAATGACACATTTACACATGGGAACGGTTGGTTAACTGTAGCTATCGTCCGAGGAGGTACAGGTGTATCAACGGTTTCCTGGCCTAAAGGAAAGCGGGAAAAGTTTTTCGAAAATGCCCACAGAAGAACGTCGCGTCGCCTGCCATTTACGAGATGCGTAACCATTCCCACATGCCATAATCACACTCCTAGTCGCTGGCTAGTTGCACTGTTTTAATGCATCCGGACACTGCTATTTCGCAGTCCGCACTTTCATGGGTGGCCTTCTGTCACAGCTGCCTGCAGCTGATGGTATCCCAAACTTTGAGGAGGGGGGGGGGGAGGGGGTTTTGTGAGAAAATCTTCAAGAAAACACGGATGGAAATCGTCAAAAAATACCGTCAAAACATATTTATCCGTGCCAGGTAACGCATGTGATTCTGCTTTATTATGCTCACCTAGATGACACGCGATGCGTGGTAAGAGGTGTAACGTATTTTTACGCTCCAAGATTATGAAGACTTGCAACCGCTAGAAAGATTCGTCTTGAGTCGAGGCGAAATCTCAATCATATATGTATTATCAACGTGTATTTTGTAAACAGGCATCGATTGTGAAAATGTAATAAAAACAAATATCGTGTGTTTTGTGCCGATGCGGAATTTAAACGCCGTGTGAGAAACTGTTTCCTTACTTGGGGCAATGTGTCCAGCAGTTGCTTCTCTGCTTATACATGTTCCATTAGTAACTGGCAACTGAAAAAAAAGATCTATCCAGGACCTTCGCACACTGCATCTATGAGAACAAAGATCACATTCAAGACAAACGGCGGTAGAAAATTAGAATAAAAACTTTGTGTCATCCATATTCTTTTGTCCTTTTGCTGGGCAGAGCCGGTCGCGTGATCGAACGCCACCAAAGCTTCATTCACGGTGCCTGAATGCGTTATTTGCCGCTCGTTGGCCAGTGTAAAACTTTGGACTCACACTATTCTCCGTACCTTCGGCCGACCTCTAAATTCTGCCGTAGTGTCCTTCATATTCCTGCCATTTATTAAAGCACTCTGACAATTTTTTTTTATTATCACGTGAAACAAAAGTTATCATTTTGATGTCCTCTTATTGAATGAGCTGTCCCTCGTGTCGCATCGCAGAGTTGTCCCACAAGTCAGTGCGATTTGTATATCTGTGTACTCTTCCTAAATCATTCCCCAGTGTGGGACAAGCACATCTGCGAGAAATTTGTTATCAGACAATTATTATCTACTGTTTGAATCTCTGATTTGTTGGTACTATACATATTTAGGGACATGCGTGAGGTCTTCAAATCGTCTCTTTGACAGTAAAATAGTAGGACTGTTAATACATTCCACATAGGGCCGTCATTGCAAATCGATCGGCCAGTAGCAGTTCTGTCTTATCACGGAAACACTGCAATATCGATGCTGCAAATGTCCTTATAACCACAGCCAACCTCTCGCTTAGGGGCATAGGCTCCATCACACAACACTGATTGATTACCCTATCACAAGTTTTCTAGCCATCCCTAAACGCCTAATCTTTTCAGGTGCAAAACCCTTCCACCAGTGCCCACCTCGCATTTCTTTCGACAACCAGCGTAATCCTGGTCGGTTACAGAGGAGCCGCTAACGATGTAGTGGGCCTGGATAAGACTTTCGAACATCCCCTTACGTCTGACCTCATCATACTCTTCCAACTTATATTTTCACTGGCGTCCGTAAGGGATTCGTTCTCTACATTACTTGTTGACGTCTTCCTTTCACAATACGAAAACACCACTAAGTTCGTTTCATTGTCGATAGTTTGCTCAGCGGAGGCCATGGGTCTGAAACGTATGAATCTTGGAACGTACCGCAGGCGTTCGTTCCGGCTAGTAGAATCGATTGTTTAACATGTAAACATGACTACAGAAGAGTAGTTTCCGAAATTTTGATCATCCCAATGTTGTGTCCCGCATGGCCGCCGTCTGTGTCGCGCCGTTCGTCTTGACTGCTCAGTACAAACATGGAAACTCGCAGCAGGTATCCGATTCTGTTAGCCCACCTTGATGCAGGGCTAGAAGCAATATTCACAACATTTCAGTATAATCAAAACAGTTAATAAGTAGAATAGTGTTTGCCTCTGGTCCGGAGAAGGAGTAGGGGCTACTTGGTTCCATAGAGTATCGTCCTTGTGTCGTAGATATATATCGAACTAAGAAAGAGTAATCAATTTCACCGTATTCATGCTGCTCCGAAACATTACTTGAACATCATAGACGGTATAAATGTATTTCGTCTTTAATTTTAAACGCTTTGGCAACCGACCAACGGTGCTTGCTTTCACTAATACCTGTTCTCTGGGGCCTCACACGTTGCCCTACAATAGCGTGACAGACACTCTTGTCACGACATTTCTGCGTGCACCACTCTACTAGAGGACTTTTTGTAATCACGAAACGTATTTCACGTCTAATTCAGTAGTGCTTCGTTATAAGTGTCACATTCCTTTTACGTAGTTACTGTCTACTGAATTTTAAAATTACTAGTCGCTACCAACGTATTCCGCCATTTTGCCGTTCTTAGCACTTTCTACCAAGGATTAAGTGTACTGGACTCGTGAGAATTCGAACAACAGAGTGTAATGCATCGTCTGGCATACACAGGGCGCGGAAAACCAGTCTGACGAAGACAGTATCAAATGAACGAATCTGAGTATAGAAAATACAGGTCGCAATTAAATCCTTAAACCACTATGCCAGCATGAAAACGGTGGTCAGTTTGAACATTTTCTAAACATACTCATCTTAACTAAGTGGTGCCTAATTTTTCACTAATTTTGACCTTTTTGAGATATATTCAAACAAGAAACATTGACATGTGGGTGTCCTCATTCATGAAGAAGTACTATCTCGTTCGTCAACTAAATACGATACACGTGTTAGTGATGTTTTAAATTTATCTTGTTGTAATCGTGACTGGTTAGTCCGAAAGTTCTGTTTATATATACATTTTCTGTAAATTACCTATCATTTTGAACAAGGACCACCGTATGTCAGATTTCAATTACGTTCCTGCACCACTGAAAATATACATTTACGACTTTTAGTTGCCATACACAAATTCCTATGCTACATGCTGTCCTTCCGCCCTGCAATCTTGGTCAAATGGTTTCTGCACGCCCTGTATATCGGTGCTGGATGGCAAAACTAGCTCAAACAGCACTGTTTAAGTTATTCACTTCATACGTTCGTTACAAGTATGTCACTGAATGACACCCAGCCAGGTTGTCCCCCTATGTTCCGCCACGTCTCTGGAAAGCCTGCACGCGATCCACAAAATCACGAAACCAGTTCCAGATTCGCATACTGACACTGTACTGATTGTAACCACATTCAGACATTAATCGCAAATGCAGATCATAGTAATCTAGAAGCCGAGTTTATCTTTCCGTTAATTCTCCGTCTACTGCAGTCCACAGAGCTCTGTCGCTGCATCAGCGGTCGATTGTTGCTGTTGGCGCCACAGAATGAAGGCAGTTACGTCCAGAGTTACTCCGGAGTAACTGGGCTTCTATTAAAGCAATGAAAACAAAGAAGTAACAGACGGGGCCACTAGGAATCAAACAGTACGTTTCTCTTAGTTTAATGCGGTGACAATTTTGAACGATGAGCTTCGTGATGCGATTCTGTTAACAGCAATTACACAAGCCCAAGTTTTAAGTTGGGCCCTCCACAGACTAACTCACTATAGTTATCGTCCTTGCCAAGTTTCATTTTACACACAACTAAATTACACTATTTCTTATGAACTACACATAACCGAGCCAGTAATTCATGACGAAGCTGACTATTCCTACTACCACTCTCGTATTTTTCTTAGGGAAGGACTGAGCAAAATGCTCACACGAGACAGCAGTCTTGCGTCTGTCTTGCAATCATCCAGGAAATAATTCCTCCAGCCACAGCAATTCCTTTTGCGACACAGGAATGACTTTACAATTACCTTTGCATGTAATTCATAGTTTACTGTATAAACTGAACATTTAGTAAAAGGGCGAACCGAATTACGTACTGCATAGTGTGAATGAATGCTGCAATTTTGGCGGCAACAAAGAACAACGAGCAAAAAATACTAAGACTCGGTTACAGATGTCTGCCATCATAGAGCCGTAGTGACAGCTGAGACGTCCGTCAAGTCTTAATGCCGGCCACAGCGGCTGATGTCCGCTACAGACGAAGCAGCAGGCCACACGGACGTGTGACGTCACATGGCACCCCTGTCTTCCTGGACCACGCGCGACGTGTTTCGCTGTATCTAATCATTTATGTCTCCTTATCGAGCATATCATCACATTCGAACACCAGTATATTTTGTAGGTATCAATATAATCAATTTAAACCATCTTTATAATAACTTGTTACGACCAGAATGATTATTAACAATTTTACATTCAGGTACTTATTCGTTAGTTCCTGTCTTTCCTCATTCTACGATGATGAGCCTACAAACCAATTAGCTTTGGAAAGAGAACGATTATGTAGATTATTGTGGCTTATATCAGTTAATATCATTTTCTAGTGATGAATACGGTAGGTAGTTTCTGTTGGAACTAACGACGACTTTTGCGATTCACTTTCCACGTCTGCAATCGAGTTTTAACCGCTATTTCACAGCAATAAAACGTTACCACTGCATGTTAACAAACCAGTGCTCGAAGCTCACATTACGTATGAGAATGCCGACATGATAATTAAGAAGCGATAAATCTTTATAGTTCGCCCATTACTACTGCGAAATATTGAAGTGCTTTTATGTGCGGACAGAGTGTGTAAAGTAGTACACAATCGTTTGCTGTCGAAAGGTGGAAGTGTTATGCAAGTATGACACCACAAGTCATTAGTAGAAGTCAGTAGCATTTTACATTGAAGAATACGACGCGTAATTTCGATTGGACAGAACGATACCTTTTCGAGTTTGTGTGTAGAAGACCTAACTTTAAATGCTGGTTATATAGACTACATACAGTTAGGCATGCCCCACCGAGGTAATTTACAGTTTAAATGTTTACTCGCTTACAACTTGGATAAACGTAAAGTTTGACTGGTGATTGTGCATATGTTATAATTTATTCCCGTTTTCATTTTCTCCATAAAACCGCCATCATTCGCGAGAATGTTATGAACTGCCGATATTGTGGAGCGCCAGCAGCAACAATCAGTCGCTTAAGCATCGACAAAGCTCTGTGGGCCGCAGGAGACGGAGAATTAACGGAAAAATAAACCCAACCTTCTATATTTCTACGGTCTGCGATCGCGATTAAATGCGTTCAAAGTCAGTACCGTGTCATTGTGAATCCGACGCTGCTTTTACGATTTTGTGGAACCCGTGCTGGCGTTCGAGTGGCGTGGAGTAACATAGGCGGACCTCTCTTCTACAAGTCATTCAGTGACGTATGTGAGAAAAAGCAAACGTAAGCAGTGTTGTTGGAGCGATGTTTTGTCATCCGGCACCGTTACACATGACGTGCTGCCCGCAATCTCGAGAGCTCCGCACTCATTCCTCGATAAAATGAATGTGCTTAAAACGGTAGACCGAACGCGGTGATGCACCGGTTAGCACACTGGACTCGCATTCGGGAGGACCACGGTTAAAACCCGCATGCGGCCATCCTCGTTAAGGTTTTCCGTATTTCCCTGAGTCGCTTCAGGTCAATGCCGAGATGGTTTCTTTGAAAGGGCACTGCCGACTTCCTTCCCCGTCCTTCCCTAATCCGACGACCTGGCTGTTTGGTTCCCTCCCCCGTCAAACTCACTAAAACGGTAAACAAGGTGACGATGTCTGCGACGCTGCTTCCACCATGCTTGAAACGTTATCAGGTCTCGGAGATCCTTTGTAGCTCCTCGACGCTAAAAGACAACAGCCGGCCTGGCGGTAGAAGTCGCTGCCGCACATTGTCATCTCTGTGGCCTGTCTGTTCACGGAACTGATGTCCCTTGGTTGTACCTGAATATAAATAACGTAATTAATTTTGCCTAAAACACTGCAGCGAATATTTACATTTATTACTAACTGTTTTCTCGCAATGTCGTCCTAAACATATTCAGGTTTCGTAATATCTTCACCGTTTTCCCATGTGTTTTTTTGGCCCTCGGCAAGCAAATGCACCATTGGCAGAGCAGAAAACTCACCGCCGTCAAACCAGCATCTGAGGCGAATTTGCTAGCCTAGAAAACCGGTTATTATAGTTTGCAAGTATTCTGGAAGCGACAGAGCTTGGTCTATTATTGGCCACACTAAGACAATACATTTAACATCCGAGCAGCTCCGTCGTTGTAGGAAGTTAAGGAATGTCGAGGCCTTACTTTTCGTCTGGCTCTAGCTTCGATACATTCTAAAAACATCTCAGCCGTTTGCATGTAACCGTTTCCAACTCTGTCGCCTACATGTAATTATTCTGGCCTTACTCGTTTTCTAGGAGCTGACTGCCTGATATTTTGTCCTGATTATGGCATTTTCCATTCCGACGCGAAAAGAAAAAGTTTTTATTATTTTCTCTCGCACTATCAAGAGTTTAGTGAGTATCTGTGCAGTTTATTTTTATTTTTTATTTTTTGGATAGTACTTCATTAACTAAAGGCAACGGCAGGCGTCTCTTGCTGATACCCTATGGTGACGTCCTAACATCCAGACTCGCGTCTCATTCATTACGAACAGTTCTGCAGTGCCACATATCCTAGCCCTGGGATCGAGTGAGCAGGGCCTTCTAGCTTCTCACTAGAATAATACATTACGTACACTAAAAAGATCACGCTTTTCTGGACAGATTATTTTTTCCCCATTTAATACGACTCTTTTTGTTAGTATAGATACAAACACACTTTGAAAGCGTGTAAATGGTAGATATCTGTCCGATCGTGTTTTAACTCACCGGCCTACAAGCGCAAGACTTTACACTCCTCGTGGCTTTGTGTTCGCCTCGACAAACGGATCACGTGCTCTCTGTTGGCAACATGCTAGTATTATTCCTGCAGCGTCTCACATCTCGAAATTCTACCGTAGTCGGTTTCACATTCTTGCTATATGTTAAAACAAACCCGCAATTTTTTTGATAAGTAAGAAAACAAATTTGTCATTTTTATTTCCTCTTATTAAACGTACCATTCGTCGTGTTTCGACAGTCGACATCGCAAAGCTGTACCACAAATCGGCGCGATTTGTATATCTACGAGACTATCTCGAAGTCATTGCCCAATATGAGAGAAACCCATCTGCGTGACATTTGCGATGATAGAATTATTATCTAGTATTCGAATCTCCGTTTTCTCAGTAAAATAAAGACGTAGGGAAGCCTATCTGGTACTCAGTCTGTTTCTGTGACAGTCAAATAGTAGCTTCCTGGCAGATTAAAACTGTGTGCCCGACCGAGACACGAACTCGCGACCTTTGTCTTTCGCGGAAGGCAAAGGTCCCGAGTTCGAGTCTCGGTCGGGCACACAGTTTTAATCTGCCAGGAAGTTTCATATCAGCGCACACGCCGCTGCAGAGTGAAAATCTCATTCTGTCAAATAGTAGGACTGCTACTGCGTGGCACATAGGGCCGTCTTAGCAAACCGATCTGCCAATAGCTGTTCTGTCTTATTACGCAAACTCTGTGATATCGATCCTGGAAATGTGCTAATGACCACAGCCAGCCTCTCGCTTAGGGCCAAGAGCCACGGCAAACAGTGGCCGTTGACGAGACACCCCCTAACTCTGAGCACAGCGGTCTGAATGGGTCTTTGGTCTTTGAGAAGTTTTGTCGCCGTGCCTAAACGCCTAACGCCTTTTGGTGGAATGTGTTTGCAGCAGTGCCCATCGCGCACTTCTTTCCACAACGAGCGTAATCTTTATCGCTTAATAAGTCAGCTATGAACGCTTCACTGCCCGAGCACGAGGCTTTTGAACATCGATCTACCCGCAGTCCCTTCCTCGCCTTCCACCACACCATGACTCCACTGGCGTCTGTCAGTAATCCGTACTCTGCACTATTTGTTGATGTCTCCTGTTCATAATACACAGAGACTGATAAGTTCGCTTCGTCAAGGACAGCTGGACTGCAGAAACCATGCGTGTAAAAATTATGAAGCTCGGGACGTCGACGTTTGTTGACCCTAGCAAAAATGTTTAACATGTAAGTACATGATTAGTGAAAAACGGTTTCCAAAATTTCATCTGAACGTTGAGATTCGCGTTTGCCGTACCGTTCATTTTGACTGCTCAATACAAACATGGAAGCTTGCAGCAGGTGTTTGATACCTACATAGAGGACTTCAGCTAAATTTCAGTACAGTCAAAACCGCACAGAAATAGAGCAAATGAGAGCAGCTGGGCTCCGTAGGTTACTGTGTCGCAGGTATACATCGAGATACAGAGAGCAGCTGATATCACACAATTCATCGGTCTCTGAGTCGTCACTTTCACATCACAGACGCCATAAAATTATTTCGTCTCTAGTCACGATGATAGGAGCAATGCAACCGCGCCAATAAAAGTTGTGTTTCATTGTCAGTGCATTGGGAACTGCCCAGTCGTGCATTGTCTCTCGTTTCATTAATACTGATGCTGTAGGGGCTCATAATATGTTGCCCCATAATACTGTGACAGACGCTTTTGTCACGACATTTATACATTCACTACTTCGGTCGAGGACTTTTTGTAATCAAGAAACGTATTTCACATCTTACATAGTAGCACCTTGGTTAAACGTACCGCATTTTCTTTCACGTACTTACCGTGTACTAAATTTTAAAGTTGTATATCGCGCTACCAACGCATTCCGCCATTTTGCCGTTTCCAGCGCGTTCTATGGACTGGTGATAAGTCGACTATCGTTATTTGCTACGACATACTTACGTTAATTAAGTAGTGGCTCATTTTTCATTTACTTTGACCTTTCTTAGACATCTTGAAACATGTACTGTCTGGTAGGTCGGCTAAGTATGATAAACGTATATGTGGTGTTTTAACTTTTTCTTGTCCTCATCCTGAAGACTGGCTAGTCGAAAGTCTGTGTTCCTGGTAGATTTTCTGTCAATTACCATTCATTTTGAGTGAAGACGTCCCTATGTCAGATTTTAATTACGTTCCTGTAGCGCGGAAAATACGCATTTGCGACCCTTAGTTGCGTTACTCAAATTTCTATGTTTCCCACTGTCACTCCACCCTGCACGTTTGGTCAAATTGTTTTCTTTCACCCCGTATAACGTTGCTGGAAGGCAAACGTCGCTCAGCCAACACCGCTTAAATTATTCACTTTTTCACATA
Organism: Schistocerca nitens; assembly: GCF_023898315.1. NCBI lineage: Eukaryota > Metazoa > Arthropoda > Insecta > Orthoptera > Acrididae > Schistocerca > Schistocerca nitens. The sequence goes on along the minus strand of NW_026045990.1, from coordinate 64,487 downwards.
CGCTACACACATGTCATTGAGCGACTCCAACGTCCATCGTCCGCCTATATTCCGCCACGTCACTGGAACGCAACCACGCGACACATAAAATCACGAAACCAGCATCAGATCCGCGTAACTTAACTGTACTGATTACGAGCACATTTCGACGGCCGGCCGGTGTGGCCGTGCGGTTCTAGGCGCTTCAGTCTGCAACCGCGTGACCGCTACCGTCGCTGGTTCGAATCCTGCCTCAGGCATGGATGTGTGTGATGTCCTTAGGTTAGTTAGGTTTAAGTAGTTCTATGTTGTAGGGGACTAATGACCACAGAAGTCCCATAGTGCTCAGAGCCATTTGAACCATTTTTGAACCACATTTCGACGTTAATCACAAATGCAGATAGTGGTAATGTTCAAGCTGCATTTATTTTTTCGTTAATCTTCCGCCTCCTGCAACTGAGAGAGCTTTGGCGCCGCCCGAGCGACTGTTGCTGTTACTGTCAGCATCGCGGGACGTTGGCGGTTTTAGCTCTCCCGCGAGATTTGACGGTTTCTGAAGTAAATGAAAACGGGAAACAAATGTTCATCGTCGAAATCAGAGTGAATCCGTACTTGATGCACCGACTTAATTTTTAATATCTACCCGCAGCAGAACCTCGCGTATCCCTCCAGTTGCGAGAGACACGTGTCCTTTCCCACGTGTGAATCGCTCTCCTGGTCGCTGGCCAGTTGTACCATTGTAAGCACCCGCACTGTGTTGTTTCGCACTCCGCACATTCATGGATGGCCTGGCCTTCTTGCCACAGCTGCCTCCAGCTGATGTTACCCTACACTACTGAGAAGGAGGCGATTGTGTGAGAAATACTTCCGGATAACACGTATAGAAATCGTCTAAAAATACCGTCGAAACGTTTTTATCCAAGCCAGTTAACTCGTGTAATGCCGTTTTATTATGCTCACCTGGGCATGCGTTTTGCGGAATAGGCGTAGCGGAAAGGGGTGGGACGTGTCTACACTCCACGGTTTTGAAGACGTGTAATGCCTAGAAGAATTCCTCTAGAGTCAAGGCGAACTCTTAATCGTGTACTTAGAATTATCGGATATGTTACCAGCCACTGGCTTGTAAACATGTAATAAAACAGTTGACAGCATCGTTTGTTTTTTATCAATGTGGAATTTAAACTCAGTGTGAGAATCTGTGTTACTTCGTCGCAATGTGTCCAGCTGTTCATCTTCTGTTCCTACAAACTGCATTCGTTAAATGGTAACAGATGGAAAACGATCCGCTGAGGGCCTTTACACACTGCACATGAGAGGAGACACAGCGCATTCAAGTCAACAGTCAATCCACCGAAGAGGCGGTAAGCAGGAAAAAGCTTGCGTCAGCGATGTTATTGTGTCTTGCCGCTGATCAGCGCCGATCGCGACATCGAAGACAGTGAAAGCTTCATTTTACGGTGCTCGACTGCGCCGTCCGCTCCTCGCTGGCGAGTGTGAAGCTGTGGACACACACCACGTTCCATACGTTCGACCATACAGATACACATATGCTCGGCGCCTGCCTCTACCCCTGCTGTGCTGATGTTCGAAACCCAGCGGACTAGACAATTACATTATCAATGCCTGCAATCAAACACTTACTTCAACATCTCCTTTTGTTGTATTTGAAGTAACCTAATTTTCCCAAGATTCGCAGTGTTAATGCGATAACTATCCTTCTTACGTTTGGCCAGGTGGAACGACAGCAAACTTTTCAAACACTGTCCTGACAACTTTTTATTTTAACAAACGACAAAACTGCAACAATTCGAGGAATTCCTGTTCTTACTGCACTGCGTCTCATTTAGCTGGCCGCTTCCGCGGAAGACTGAATACCGGTTTGGCGGGAAGCACATAGCCACCTCACGTGTGGCATTATGCTTCAAGAAGTAGCATCCGTAATCTCCGATTTTTACACGGAATAAAGAGCTATGACTTGTGTTTCATCCAGTACAGATATCGACACAATATCGAGATAAGAAGCGAGATGTACCAGAAAACGTTACTTGTAAATTCATAAAAGTGGGTCAGAGGTTAACTTTCTGTCGTGCCAAATATCTTCGCCATTCGTAGAGTTTTAGATGTGACGACCGACATAGCCTACATCCCTACTTCCATCCAATCCAAGGATTTTGGAATACGTTGGCCGCGTAGCGTGTGCGGTCGTTTGGCTTGAAATTCTCTCTCTGGAAAGAGACTGTCCAGACATTCCTCAGCGGTCCGTCAGTGGGCAAACTGCAACGACTTTTGTTTCACGTGTGTCTGTCGTGGTCGGCAAGCACTTGCATCTTAAGCAGTACCGACAACTCACCACTGTCAACCCAGCCGTGAAAACGCGTATGCAGGTGTAGACACCTACTTTAGGGAATTTAGTTGTGTTCCGTGCGCATCGCGTTCCATGACAGACAACCGGGACGTTACAACATTGGCACTCGCGTCCTGTTTATTACGACCAACTCTCAAACCCCACGTGTTCAGCCCATACTGTCGCCAGATCTTGCCCTTATACTCTCCTCACTAAGATGATACGTTTAGTGTTTTGAAAGATTCCTCCTGTTGTCAAGTTTACGTGTTTAAAAAGCGTACTTTTTGTTCTGCTACAGCTTTAATAAACTTTTATAACAAATAAACTAGCCGGTCGTTTGGAACACGGCGGGTTACAAGTGCCAAACCCACAAATTTCCATCGCCTCGTTTTCTACCACAACAATCGTATCGCGCAACTTCTGCTGCCAAAGTGTTAACTTTGTAGTTGCACCTTCATCCGCGATGCGGTGCTGCAATATCTTACACATTCCGGCCACGTATCAGTATTAAAGTTGCCTTGATGACGACCCAGAAGAAATACAAAATTAATATCTTCTTTTACCAAAAGTGTTCTCCACTCTCTGCTGCGGTTAGTCCATACTAGAAAACTGTACTAGCATTGGCGGGAATCGTACATGTACGTAATCCTTGAAAACTGTGACCCAACTACGGGAAACAAGAGTTATTCTGTTCTATTAGAACTATTAATTCTTTAGTGATACAATGAATTTTTGTAGTAAAGCGTTTCCCGTACTCAGAACATTTCTATACTACGACTCTTGTTTCGTTCAGATCGATGCTTCGATGTAAACATCGAAACATCCAGCTGCTATTAAAGATTTGGAGCCAGTGCAGATACGGTTATGGAGACAGTATTTCGGTGCTTCCAGTTTACTCAGAATTGGTAACATTTGAAGCCACCTTCTCTTCTGGTCAGGAGAAACTATAGCACCTCTTTGTTCCGACAGATTATACTTCACCGTTCCTGCATGTGGAACCACCACGAAAGAATAAGAGTCGCTTCGTGTCAGTATATTTAACGACGTCATTCGTTTCTGTGTATGTCATTCACCTCTCGCAATGTGTACTTCTTTGTCTCAGAATTAAGGAAGCGTCTCTAGTTAGTAACGGTAGAAAACTTTTCTCAACGGCTAAATCTCCGTTTTCAACCCGGAGGTCTCCCTACTAGCGAGACGATGAAGTGATTTGCCAACTCGGGTTACATCTTCTGTTTTTTTAAATATACTTCCACTGCTTAGGGGAATAGACTGAAACAACATTCACAGCAAACACGACAAGAAATGTTACTTTTTTACGATGAAACTACACCTACGAAAAGCCTTCACCTCATCATCGTAATAGCAGTTCTTTCCAGTTTACCGCTCTGTAATACGTCAGTATTATATAAATGGACAATTGCAATGACGCTGTGCTTATAAATTGCCGCGGAAACAGCTTTGGACCGAAAATTCCGTTACAGCTGGGAACTGAGTTGCTCGCGACGGCATTCTTGCGTCAGACTCTGCCCGTGTTCTTGGGAGTTAAGCTTTACTTAACAGGTCATGATTATTTTGAAAATGTCCATCGCGTTTTTTGCGGCACCGTATCACTATCCTCATGCTGCCAGAGAAGGTGTACAGCTTGAAATTATTTTTGCGAAATCTGATCTTTGCGGCCTCTCTGATAACAGAGAAATGTGAAGCCCCTTTTTTATGTAAAAGAATGTCTGTATTCCTCGATTTTTCGTTGATAACAGTACACTAAAGATTTTTGCGTAAAACGCTTGGCTAAGTATTACACTTGGATGAGGCAAGTAGAATACTACGGAAAAAGTTATAACTATGGCTCGCTTGGCAGAATTAACTGTTCCCTTCGCTTCAGGTGTGTTACACATATTCAGGTCTCGGGAGGGCGTCTCTTGCTGATACACTACGGAGACGTCGCAACATCGACACTCGCGACTCATTCACTACGAACGAACCTGCACTGCCAAACACGCCACCCCTGTAATCGAGTGACCCTGGCCTCACATTCTTATTATTTTTTAAGTCTCCTGCGAGTAATGGCGGTTTTCCGAAATAAACGAAAACGGCAGAGAAATTTATATGCACGTGTGCGTCGTGGAAACCATAGTGAAGTCCTAATTGACGCAGCGCCTTAGTTTTTAATAGTTACGCACAGCACAACCTCGCGTAGCCCTCCAGTTGCGAGATGCGTGTCCATTCCCACACGTGAATCACACTCCTAGTCGCTAGTAGTTGTACCTTTGTAAAGCATTCGAATTGTTCTGTTTCGCACTCCGCACGTTCGTCGGTGGCTTTCGGTCACAGCTGTCTCCAGCTGATGTTACTCTACATTCCTGAGGAGTCGATTCTGTGAGAAAATCTACACGTATTGATATCGTCAAAAAATACCATCAAAATGTTCTTATCCGAGCCACTTATGCTCCTTGGATGACACGCGTCGTGCGGAATATGCGCAGCGGTAAGGGGTGGGACGTATTTACTCTCCATGGTTTTGAAGACGTATGATGGCTAGAAAAATTCCTTCGAGTCAAGGCGAAACCTTAAGCAAGTACATAGGATTAGCCGATTTGTTGTCACCACCCATCGATTGTGAAGCTATAATAAAGAAGTTGACAGCGTCGTCTGTTTCGTATCGATGCGGAATATAATCGCAGTGTGAGAACCTGTCTTACTTCGTGGCAATGTGTCCAGCTGCTGTCTTTGTGTTTCTACAAACTGCATTCGTATCTGGTAACGGATAAGGAAAAAGATCTATCGTCGGCCTTTACACACTGCACATGTGGAATACCTCATTGAGAGTAACAACTAATTTACTGGAAAGGCAATAAAAATGAAAAATCAACTTACGTCACCGATATTGTTGTGTCTTGTCGCCGGGCAGCGCCGAACGCGAGAACGAGGGCCACCAAAGCTTTATTTTACGGCGCCTGATTGCGTTGTACGCAGCTCGTTGGCGCGTGTGGAACTTTGGAGACACAACACGCTTCATACCTTAGACCATAGATATACACTTGTAGACGGCACATGCATCTATCCTTGCCGTGATGAGGTTCGAAACCAAGTGGTTCACACAGTTGCAGTATCAAGCAGTGATTTCAACATGTGATCTCTTTGTCGTATTAGTGTCACACGTGTAGCAATTCAGATAAGCTAATTTCCCCAAGACTCGCAGTGCTAATCCGGTATCTATCCTTGTTGCGTTTAGCCAGGTGGAACGACAGCAGACGTTTCACACACTGTCCCGACAATTCTTTATTTTCACAAACGATGGAATTCCTGTTCTTGTTGGACTGTGGCTAATTTAACTCGCCGCTTCTACAGAAGAACAAATATCGGCCTGGCGGGAAGCATATAGTTTTCCGGCCGTTCTCTCTGGAGTACGTGTGACGTGTGTTTTTATGCTCTAAGAAGTAACATCCGTGATGTGCGTATTATGACCTCTGCTTAATCCAGTACAGACGTCGACACAGCATCGACTTATGAAGCGTGATGTGCCGAATACGTTACTCATGGAGTTAGAGATTAACAACCTGTCGTCTCAAAATCATTTTAGATCTGACGACCGACGCGAATTCCTACTATAAACCAATACAAGGATTTTGAAACAGGTTTGCTGCGTAGCTTGTGGAGTCGTTCGGGTTACAATTCTCCCTTTCCAAAGAGAGGTTTCAAACGTTCCTCAGTGCTCCGTCACTGGGCCAACTCTAACGACTTTTGTTCCACGTGCGTTGTGACGGTCTGCAATCACTTGCATACCAAGCGGTGCCGATACTTCACTGCCGTCAGCGCAGCCCTGGAAACATAATATGCGGATGTAGACACCTGCTTTAGAACATTTCCACATATTCTATACCCATCGCGGCAGGCCTCGTTGCGCGAGACACAACCGTGACGTCATAACATGGACACTCTCGCCCTGTTTATTACGGCCGACTCTGCAGCGCCACACGTGCAGCCCGTGCCGTCGACAGAGCTCGGCCTTACACTCTTCATACTGAAGATGATGTGATTAGTATTGCAAAATATTTGTCTCATTATTATGTTTTAGTAATTAAATGATGTACTTCTTTTTCTGTTAAGCTTTAATATAGTCTCAAAATCATATATATATATATATATATATATATATATATATATATATATATATATATATATATATATATATGGAGTACATCTAATTGATCGTTAGGGAAACGGGGGTTACAAGTGCCAAACGCACAAATTTCCTTCGCTTTATTTTATGCATCGACAGTCGAATCGCACATCCTTTGTTGCCAAAGACTTTTCGTTGTGGTTTGCTTCCTCCTCTGCGATGTAGTGCTGTGATTTCTTACGCAATCCACCCACGTATCAAATCAGCATGAAAGTTGCCTTGATGACAATACAGAAGAGATTTATCAGTACTAGGTGCTTGTACGAACTTTGGTGATCGCTCTCCGACGTGTCCGAAAAGTCCATACTAGGAAACTGTACTACAAATTGGCACGCATTGTCTAGTAGCTAATCTTTGAAAAACTTGTCCCACTTGCGGCAAACAGACTTACTAAGCTAAAACTACTGTGTACTAATAAAATGTTTAATTTATCTTTAATACACTGACTTTACATAGGAAAGCGTCCCATCTACTCAGAATATTTCTGTGAATGACGTATCCTACTTTTGTTTCGTTCTGAATGATACTTAGAAGCAAATATGAGACTTGCAGTTACTGTTTTGGATTTTATCCATATACGATTCCCGAGGCAATATGTAGGAGCTTTCAGTCTACTCAAAGTGGGTAACAAATGAAGATGCGCAGTCTTCTGGTCTTAAGAATAGCACCCCTTTGTTCCGACAGATTATCCTTAACCGTTCCTCCACGTGGATCACGACGTCACACACGGTTTGCTAGTCTTGTGCCGCAGTTATTCATTGAGACCAGAAAGGAAAAAAAAAAAAAATACGATTAAATCATTATATATGAGGTCCTCTCATTCATTTCTGTGCACGTTATTCACTTATCGCCTTACGCAATGCTTCATTTCGGAAGTAAGGAGCGTCTCTAGTTAGTGTCGGTAGCAAACTTTTGCCCACAACTGAAACTCTGTTTCCAAACCACAGCTGCCATGAAATGAGGTCGCCTTTACTAGTGAGGCGATGAAGCGATTTCCCAGTTGTGGGTAAATCTTCTGTTTTTCTACTTTCATTGCTTAGGGGAATTCACTGAAAGAGCATAGTGTTGTCTCCCTTAACCCATAGGAAACACGATAAGAAATATTACGGTCTTCCGAGTAAACTACAGTTAAGAAAAGCCTTCAATTGATCATCGTAATCGCAATTCTTTCTCGTTCACCGGTTTGTAGTTCTTCAGCGTGAGATAAACGGACAATTAAAATGACGTGGTGTTTATAAATTGCCGCGAAATCTGCCGTGGGCCGCAAATTCCGTTACACCTGCGAACGGAGTTGCTCGCGACATTGTTGCGTCTGACGCCGTCCATGTTCTTACCGAGTTAACTTCAGTAGCAGTTCGAGATTATTTTAAAAAGGTCCGTCGCCCTTTTTTTCGAGACCGTATCGCTGTCGTCGTGGTGTCACGGAACATGTCGATGTCTGCGACGCTGGTTCCCCACATAGGGACGTATATGCTTGGACGAATTGCTCTGGAGAAACGCCGCTGTCCAGGCTGAAATCACTGATCTGTGCGGTCTCTCTGGTAACAGAAAACGTAAGGCCATAATTATGATATAAAAAAGTCTGTGTCCCTCGGTTTTGCGTTCATAACAGTACCGTAAATATTTTTGTCTAAATTGTAAGTGCGAGATACTATACGTAGATAAGCGGGGTGTATTTTCGCGCCACTTCTCCGTCTGCTGCGGCCCACACAGCTTTGCCACTGCCTCAGCGACTGACTGTTGCTGTTGGCGCTCCTAAACGTCGGCCGCTCGACTCTCTCGAGTAATGGCTGTTTCCTGGCGTAAACGAAAACGGGAAATTTTTTTGAAATCTACCCACAGCAGACGGTCACGTCGCCCGCCATTTACGAAATGCGTGTCCATTCCCACGTGTGAATCGCACTTATAGTCGCTGGCCAGTTGCACCATTTTAATGCATCCGGACAGTGCTATTTCGCACTTCACACATTCATGGATAGCCTTTGTCACAGCTGCCTCCAGCTGATGTTAACCTAAACTCCTGAAAAGGAGGTTCTGTGAGAAAATCTTCCAGAAAACAGGTATAGAAATCGTCAATAAATGCCGTCAAAACGTTTTTATCGGCACCGATTAACGCATGTGATACTGTTTTATTATGCTCACCTGCATCACACGTGTTGTGTGGTAAGAGGTGTAACGTATTTACGCTCCAAGGTTATGAAGACTATAGTTCAATTCTTTTATCTTGGCGGCTCGCGCATGCCCGCCCAGACGCGGGAGATTGCTCCGTTGCCAGTTGCAAACGACGCACGCACCAATAGAAGCAGCGCCATAGTATAGCATAGTTCGCAAGCTTACGTGTAGGGGGGAGCGCGCAGTTCATGAAGTAAAGCAACCGAGGCCGCATTAACCCTTTCGCTGCTACAAAGACGTGCTCCCTGCATTCCGCGCTGTGCGCGATTTTGTCACTGCACTGCTCGCCTGTGCAGACACATCGAGTTCCGACTGCTTTGACACTCTTATCAATCGATTCCACAAAAACTATTTGGCCCAAAAATTAGATTTTTACACATCTTGTTGACTGATACCTTCCCCCCATAAATGACTTAATTTTGTTTCGATGTTCAACGCAGTTATTATGCAGCATTAAATATAGTAAACCATTGCACGAAATTTTGAAGAGTTTGCAGAGGTAAAAGTCCATAGAGTATATTTTTCCGTATGGTCGATTTTAGTTGCCACAATGTTGAGAATGAAATGTGCACAAGATACCTAAATTTCATATAAAATTTACTGTATAACAATAGCTCATTTACGTACCACATAGGGGTCGTATGTAATATTGAGAAATATTCCGTCTTTCGCGACTGTAACAAAAGTTTTATTTACACTGAGCACGTTTGGCTATATTTTAAAGCACTTCAATCAATCAGAAGGAAGTAGACGAAATACATTAAACAAAACTGTGGACTTACAAAAACATTAGGACTTGAATATACCGTCTATCAGTGAAGTGCTCTGAGCTATGTCAAATATAATTTTTGTGTGTGGCACACACAAACATCATTTATTTGCTAAAACACTGATCTGCCAACACAAACGTTGAATATTGTGTTACCGCAGCACAAAACTACGAAAGGTGACTTGGCAATGGAGGAGACAAAATACTGTCCACTGAAGATGCTCCAAAAGAGAGAAACGGGTCTGGTCTAAATAAGTCCCTTATTACAGTTGCAGAAGAGGAATATATTTCAGTACCATTGGTAAAACTGCGACTGTGGAACAAAAACGAGAAAGAGAACATGAGTACCATTGTGTATGTGCCATACCTCTCCTTGATTGAAGTGCTTTAAAATAAAGCCAATCGCATTCGGTGTAAATAATACTTTTATCACAGTCGCGAAAGACGGAATATTTCTCAGTATTACATACGACACCTATGTTGTACTTAAATTAAATGAGATATTGTTATACAGCAAATTTTACATGAAATTTAGGTATCTTGTCCACATTTCATTCTGAACATTGTGGCAACTAAATTCGACCATATGGAAAATATACGCTATGGACTTCTACCTCTGCAAACTGTTCAAAATTTCGTGCAATGGTTTACTACATTTAATGCTGCATAATAACTGCGTTGATCATCGAAACAAAATTAAGTCATTTATGGGGGGAAGGTATCAGTCAAGAAGACGTGTAAAAATCAAATTTTTGGGCCAAATAGTTTTTGTGAAATCGAATGAGAAGTGTGTCAAAGCAGTGGGAACACCATGTGTCTGCACAGGCGAGCAGTGCAGTGATGACAAAATCGTGCACAGCGCGGAATGCGGGGAGCACGTGTCTGCAGCAGCAAAAGGGTTAATGATGAGACAAAGCACTAGAAATTTCAAAAAATTGCATTCAAACAAATATAATTCGTGAAGTAAGGCACTTCGATATTGTTTTTAAATAATGAAAATATTAAGCACCGCATAAGGCTGGAACTCATAACCTTTCACGTAGCAGCCTAATACCTTAACCGTTACGCTAACGCACCTCGTCTGACTACCTGATGCCATGAGGAGTATAACACGTGAAGCAAAATACCGACAAACACTGTTGGTATGACTATGAATTACTCACGCTTCGTCGAAATACAGTAGGAAATAAACAATTATTGCGAAAAAGCGGTTCTTTGCTATCGCCCGAATTAGGAGTCTTATTGCTTGTTTGGTTTAATTAATTAATAGAATATGAAGCAATTGGTATAAAGAATGCTTTTTCCAAACTTTCTATAAAAGAATGTCTGCTATCAAGACATTGCTTTTGTTCTATTACTTTATTTACGACTGAACGTTTCTAAAACTGAAGACACTCGTCCATGCTCTGCACTGCAGTCGAGATGTGGCAACGTCGTTCTCTGTTCATTGGCTGACTGTGTTTTGTGACGACAGATGCGCAGAACGAACCTAAACTCGGCCGCCAACATAAATGACGCGCACTTTAGAGTCAAGGCGCAATCTTACTCACATACACATTATCAGCGTATATTTTGTCAACAGGCATCGATTGTCAAGATCTAATAAAAATAGTCGACAATATCAGCTGTTTTGTGCAGATGCGGAATTTAAACGCAGTGTGAGAAACTGTTTCCTTTGATGGGGCAATGTGTCCACCTGTTGCTTCTTGGCTTCGTCATATTCCAATCGTAGCTGGCAAGTGATAAAAAAGGTTTATCAAGGACGTTCACACACTGCATCTGTGAGGACAAAGATCACGTTCAAGACACACAGTAACTGACTGACAAGGCGCTAGAAAATTAAAACATAAACCCTGTGTCATCCATGTTCTTTAGTGTGTTGCTGGGTAGAGCCGGTCGCGAGAACGAAGGCCACCAAAACTCTATTTTACGGTGCCTGATTGCGTTATATGCTAATCGTTGGGGCGTGTAAAACTTTGGACACACATCATGTTTCGTACCTTCGGCCAATCTCGAAATTCTGCCTCAGTGTCCTTCATATTCTTTCCATATATTAAAACAATCTGACAATTTTTTTGTTTATCACGTGAAGCAAAAGTTATCACATTGATTTCCTGTCATCGAATGAGCTATCCGTCCTGTTTCAATAGTCGACATCGCAAAGTCAGTGAGATTTGTGTATTAGCGTACTCTTTCTAAATCATAGCCCAGCGTGCGACAAACATATGTGCGGGAAATTTGTTATGATATAACTATTATCTAGTATTCGAATATCTGATTTGTCGGTAATGTACATACTCAGAGAGGTGTGTGTGGTCTTCGTATCGTTTCTGTGACAGTAAAATAGTAGGACTGCTAATACATTCCATATAGGGCCTTCTTTGCAAATCGATCTACCAACAGCACTTCTGTCTTATTGCGTCAACACTGCGATATCGATACTGGAAATGTCCTTACAACCACAGCCAACGTCTCGCTAAGTGGCAGAGGCTTCGGCACACAACAGTGACTGGTGACAAAAACATGCCCTAAGCCTTCGTACAGCGGTGTGAATGTGTCTTTACTGGACCAGAAGTCTTCCTGCCTTCCCTAAACGCTTAACCTCTTGAGGTGCAAAACGTTTCCACCAGTGCCCACCTCTCACTTCTTTCTACTACGAGCGAAATCCTGGTCGGTTAATAAAGCAGCCACGAACGCTTTAATGGGCCTGGATAAGACTTTTGAACTTGGCTTTACGTGTGATCTGCTCATCACACTGCTCCACCTTACATTTTCACTGGCGTCCGTAAGGAATTCGTACCCTACATTATTCTACATTACTTGTGGACTTCTTCCTTTCACAACACAAAAACACTGCCAAGTTCGTTTGATCGTCCACAGTGGTTCTGCAGAGACCACGGGTGTAAAACGTATGAAGGAAGCATGGAACGTCCGGCTAGTAGAATCGACTAAGGTTTAACGTATAAACATAACTACAGAAAATTTGTTTCCGAAATTTTGGTCATCTCAATGTTGTGTCCCGTGTAGTCGTCGTCTCCGTCGCGCCGTTCATCTCGACTGCTCAGTACAAACATGGAAACTCGCAGCAGGTACCAGATTCTCTTAGCCCACCTCGATCGAGGGCGAGAAGCAACATTGACCACATTTCAGTATAATCAAAACAGTTAATAAGTAGAATAGTGTTTGCCTCTGGTCAGGAGAATAAATAAGGGCTACTTGGTTGCATAGAGTATCGTCTTTGTGTCTTAGATATATATCGAACTAACAAGGAGGAATTAATTTCACCATATTGATCAGTCACTGAAACATCACTTCCACATCATAGACGCAATAAATTTATTTCGTCTTCATTCACGATGATAGATGCTATGTGATCGACACAGTTAAACGTTTTGTTTAATTTTAAACGCTTTGGAAACTGACCAACGGTGCATGCTTTCACTAATACCTGTTCTGTGGGGTCTCATACGTTGCCCCATAATAGCGTGACAGACACTCTTGTCACGACATTTCTGCGTCCACCGCTCTACTAGAGGACTTTTTGTAATCGAGTAACGTATTTCACGTCTAATTGCTTAGTGCTTCGTTATACGTGTCACATTTCCTTTTACGTAGTTACTGTCAACTAAATTTTAAATTTACAAATCGCTACCAACGCATTCCGCCATTTTGCTGTTTTTAGCACCTTCATCCAAAGATTAAGTGTACTGGATTCCTGAGAATTCGAACAACATAACGCATCGTCTGGCATCTACAGGGTACGGAAAAACAATTTGACCAAAAGTGTAAGACACAAAGACAGTATCAAATAAAGGAATCTGAGTATAGAAACTAGAGGTTACAGTTGAATATTTAAGGTGCTATGCCAGTATGAAAACGGTGGCCCTTTTGAATGTTTTCTATACATACGCATTTAAGTGGTGGCTCATTTTTCACTAATTTTGACTTTTTTAAAGATATATCAAAACAAGAACTATGGACATGTGATTGGCCTCATTTCTGAAGAAGTACTATCTGGCTCGTCAGCTAAATACAATACATGTGTTAGTGATGCTTTAAATTTATCTTGTTCTCACCGTGATGATTGCTTAGTCCAAAAAAATACTAGTTTCCACAGTGGAATGAAAGGAGAGTAACGGAAAGTGTTTAATTTGTAACTACATAAGACGAAAAAGTAGCCGATTCCCGAGTTTGTGTAATCCACTCGAACACCATCTCGGGTTACTCAAAATCGGAATAATGGCGGTTTTATGGAGAAAATGAAAACGGAAAAAATTATAGTAAATGCACAACCACCAGTCAAACTTTACAATTTTCGGCGTTAGAAACGGGTAAACCTTTAAACGATAAATAACGTCAGTGGGGTACCCGTAACTGTATTTCGTCTGTATAAGACCACATTTAAAGTTAGGCCTTCCACACAAACTCGCAAAAGTTATCGTTCTGTCGAATCGAAATTACGCATCGTAATCTTCAATGAAAAATGCTACTGACTTGCACTAATCACTTCTGGCGTCGTGCTTGCATAACAGTTCCACCTCCCTACAGCAAACGATAGTGTGCTGTATTAAACACGTCCGCATATTAAAGCATTTCAGTAAATCCGCAATAGTAGTGGGCGAGATATAAAAGATTATCGTCTTCTTACTTGTTAATAATCATGTCGGCAGTCACATACGTTATGTGAGCTTCGAGCAGCGGTTTGTTAACATGGAGTGGTAATGTTTTATTGCAGTGAAACAGCGGTTAAAACTCGAATGCAGACGTGGAAAGCGAATCATATTTAAATTCATTTTATTATTATGTGTGGGGAGGTTACAACGTGTCGCATCTTTCCCAGCCATAGTTTACGCAGGATAAGGTTAAGAAGAAAATCAGCATTCTACGCACAACACGCAGTAAAATAAAAAGTCGAAATTCTTCCAAGGGCGATGTAGGCTTCACGTTCCCACATTGTGGTACCTTAATAATCTGTCATAGAATACCAAGTAGAAGAGAATAAATCTTCTCATACTTGTGTCTTCTTTTTCAATGTGAGCGGGAAGGTGCTCCAAACAAGTTATTCGAAGTTTCCCTGTCCATTCGCAGAAAGCTGACGCAGCCGTCACGTTCCGAGTGTAACATTTCCCTTTAACAGGTTACAGCTCGTGTATTTCTCATTCTAAATCACCTCTGGAGCAGCATCTTGTTTTCTTCTTCTATAAAGACAGTGCCAGAGTATGTTAGAAATGTTTTACCTGCATTTGGAGCATAGACAAACAGCGTCTGCTCCAAAAGTGAGATTAAATTGACAGACTCGTCGGTTCACGATTGACAAATAAGTGCGCGGATCTTATATCGACACGGCAGCCGCTTCGTGTTCTCCTGTCGGCCGGTCACAGCACGGAACACGTGACGCCACACGGACGTGCTTCTGGCGGTACGACACAGCACCGAGGGCGCTCACCGCGGTATTCGTGCGGCATTATTTTCACTGTTCTGTCAAATGAAGTTTCTGGTGACGGCCTGATGTGTGGCAAACCGCGGCTGGCTGAAAGAAGCAAAGCGACGCGCCGCCACTTTTGTTTACGTGTTTGCATAGCTAAAGTACCTTATTTGGTGGACCTATACTTGCATACTACGAAAATATGCAGTTTAATTAATGCACCGCACTAGAGACCTGTCCAGAACGCGAAGTTTTTTCTGCGATTTGTCGTACAGTAGGGTGAGGAAAGTGTGTTCAGCAGTTGTCGCCACATCACTTTTTTAAGCAGAAAATGAAAACCACTTTAATCGCAAAATTTAAAGTGTTCGTCTTATGATGCATCAAATTCGAATGACGTGGGACCACTACGGAACGTTTAGACTCGCACTCAATTTTAAATATGCAACAGTCTTGTAGCAATAAAGTAGACACTGTTGATTAACGTGCGGTGTTGTGTGCACTGCTTACTATTACTGTCGAGAAAAATGTGCGAAAAGTCCGCACCTGGACGTTTTAGCGGGTCGCTATCGACTTTTCTGTCACGTCTGCTATGAATTGACGCATTTCATCATATTTTCTTTTATAAGGTGTAATCTGTTAATTACACTCCTGGAAATTGAAATAAGAACACCGTGAATTCATTGTCCCAGGAAGGGGAAACTTTATTGACACATTCCTGGGGTCAGATACATCACATGATCACACTGACAGAACCACAGGCACATAGACACAGGCAACAGAGCATGCACAATGTCGGCACTAGTACAGTGTATATCCACCTTTCGCAGCAATGCAGGCTGCTATTCTCCCATGGAGACGATCGTAGAGATGCTGGATGTAGTCCTGTGGAACGGCTTGCCATGCCATTTCCACCTGGCGCCTCAGTTGGACCAGCGTTCGTGCTGGACGTGCAGACCGCGTGAGACGACGCTTCATCCAGTCCCAAACATGCTCAATGGGGGACAGATCCGGAGATCTTGCTGGCCAGGGTAGTTGACTTACACCTTCTAGAGCACGTTGGGTGGCACGGGATACATGCGGACGTGCATTGTCCTGTTGGAACAGCAAGTTCCCTTGCCGGTCTAGGAATGGTAGAACGATGGGTTCGATGACGGTTTGGATGTACCGTGTACTATTTAGTGTCCCCTCGACGATCACCAGTGGTGTACGGCCAGTGTAGGAGATCGCTCCCCACACCATGATGCCGGGTGTTGGCCCTGTGTGCCTCGCTCGTAGGCAGTCCTGATTGTGGCGCTCACCTGCACGGCGCCAAACACGCATACGACCATCATTGGCACCAAGGCAGAAGCGACTCTCATCGCTGAAGACGACACGTCTCCATTCGTCCCTCCATTCACGCCTGTCGCGACACCACTGGAGGCGGGCTACACGATGTTGGGGCGTGAGCGGAAGACGGCCTAACGGTGTGCGGGACCGTAGCCCAGCTTCATCGAGACGGTTGCGAATGGTCCTCGCCGATACCCCAGGAGCAACAGTGTCCCTAATTTGCTGGGAAGTGGCGGTGCGGTCCCGTACGGCACTGCGTAGGATCCTACGGTCTTGGCGTGCATCCGTGCGTCGCTGCGGTCCGGTCCTAGGTCGACGGGCACGTGCACCTTCCGCCGACCACTGGCGACAACATCGATGTACTGTGGAGACCTCACGCCCCACGTGTTGAGCAATTCGGCGGTACGTCCACCAGGCCTCCCGCATGCCCACTATACGCCCTCGCTCAAAGTCCGTCAACTGCACATACGGTTCACGTCCACGCTGTCGCGGCATGCTACCAGTGTTAAAGACTGCGATGGAGCTCCGTATGCCACGGCAAACTGGCTGACACTGACGGCGGCGGTGCACAAATGCTGCGCAGCTAGCGCCATTCGACGGCCAACACCGCGGTTCCTGGTGTGTCCGCTGTGCCGTGCGTTTGATCATTGCTTGTACAGCCCTCTCGCAGTGTCCGGAGCAAGTATGGTGGGTCTGACACACCGGTGTCAATGTGTTCTTTTTTCCATTTCCAGGAGTGTATAATGTCTCAAACAGAAAACCGTCCCCAGTTGTCGAAAGAGAGCGCAGGTAAGGTGGGCAGCAGAAGCGATTCATAAAACTGCCGCCAAATATCCTCCACATCGATTTGTTGTGCAATTTTAGCAGATAATCTGAGTTAAAACATAGTGAGATGCCTCTAACAGAATGAGGTCCTCTACGTCAAGTAGCACGCATTTCGGAAACGTCAATCTCGTGAAACCCATCTCACTTATTTCTCTCACGGCATACTAAAAGCCACGAGTGGAGGCAGTCAGGTAGTCCCAGTACTTCTCGATGTCCTAAAGTCATTTGAATCAGTACCACATCTACTCTTAATATCAAAAGTATAATTGTACGGTGTATCGAGCGAAATTTGTGACTGGATCGAGCATTTTGTGGTAGGGAAGACGAAGAAAGCTGTCACGCATTGGAGATTCATCGGCGGATGTAGAAGTAACTTCTTGCCTTAGGAAACTGTGTTGAGATCGTAGCTGTTCGTGATGTCCCATTAATGACCATGCAGGCAGTATTAATAGTAACCTCAAACATTTTGCAGATGATGCAATTCTTTGTATGGAAGTAGTGTTTGACAAAAGATGCATAAAATACTCAGTCAGGTTTTTAAAAGATTTCAAGGTGTACAAAGATCGGTAACTTGCTTTAAATGTTCGGAAATGTAGTATTATGTACTTCACAAAACGAAAAAAACGTAGTATCCTGTGAGTGTATTATCGATGAGTCACAGCTGGAATCGTTTACAAATGGCTGCGTGTCACACGTTGTAGCGATACGGAATGGAATGAGCACGCAGGCTCTGCAGTGAGTGAAGCAGGTGGTGGGCATCGATTTGTTGGTAGAATACTGAGGAAGTGCAGCCGGTCCGAGACTGGTTTACGAATCACACGTGCGACGCATCCTGGAGTGGAGCGTGGCCGCCCTGGTAGCGTCTGTGCTACCCGCCGATCGAGAGCTCCTCCGCGAAAGGGTCGCCTCAAAGAGCGGCGTCAGCATCTCAGTGTTCAGAACAAAAATCCAGCACTATCGGACTTAACTGCAGCGGTCATCAGTCCCCTAGAACTTAAAACTACTTAAACCTAACTAACCTAAGGACATGACACACATCCATGCCCGAGGCAGGATTCGAACCTGCTACCGTAGCGGTCGCGCGGCTCCAGAACGTAGCGCCTAGAACCGCTCGGCCACTCCGGCCGGCCCGTGAAGAGGAATCCACAAAGTGTCACGAAATAAGCAATGCCACCAACTTACCTTGGTTTATACTATATACGATACGCCACCCTTTTGACTCGAATAAATTGTTTTTGGAGGTTATGATCTATGCCTAATATTTCCAATAAAGATTTTGCTACCTACGGTTTCGAATAAACCTGCGATTGCAGTCCATATATTCCGGATTATATCCCGATATATTTTGATCCTCAGGATGCCAGAAACTCATCCTTATCAGTTTCTGACGCTCCATATTTAGAGCGCGAGAACATCAGTCGGTTTGACCGAAGAAAACCAGCTCATCTGAACTTCACCGATTGTCGTCCGATGTCTGTACGTTCGGGAGAGAAGACGTGCCGTAGTGTGACGGCGCACGCAGCGGCGGACTGATTTGAAAAGATCGGCCGGCCGCCTCCGGCCGACGTCGGTCGTCGGCGGAGTCCACCGACACCGGAGCCACCGCGGGCGCCGCCTGACAAGGTACGCGGGTGCGTGCGGTGCGTAGCGGGGCCCGCCCCCGCACGGCCTGCGCGGCGGTGCCTCGCACTGCCGATGGCACCAGCGCCGCTCTGGAAACATGTTTTCCAGCTGACGTAAAATACTGTCCAACTTCCAGCGTGCTGGAGCAGCTCGGGTCAGCAACTTCCGTTACTCAGTAGAACCAGAAAAACCAGTCCGAGTTGCAAATTTTTACCCCTCACTCATTCGATGAATCATCATTACCATTTTCAAATCATAACACATCCGAAAATTGTATTTCCGAAAACGCCAAAAATATGCAATGGTCAGTGCATACAGATAACTTATCTGTACGCACTGTAAATGTTCATTGCACATTTTTTTTACTTCTTCGGAAATGCCATTTTCGACTATGTTATGGTGATTTAAAAATGAGTCTCGGCCCGAAACTAGTCATCGAATGAGTAAAAAGTAAAAATTTGCAACTTGGACTCGTTTTTCCATTCTACTGGTAAAATGTTTTCCGAAGTGACACAGCACTGACCTGCAATGCTTTACGTGCTTTAAGGGATTAAATATTTGTCTGCTATAAAAGAGTAATAAATTAGAAACTTAACGGGCCGGCCGGAGTAGCCAAGCGGTTCTAGGCGCTACAGTTTGGAGCCGCGCGAGCGCTGCAGTCGCAGCTTCGAATCCTGCCTCGAGCATGGATGTGTGTGATGTCATTAGGTTAGTTAGGTTTACGTAGTTCTAAGTTCTAGGGGACTGATGACCTTAGAAGTTAAGTCCCGTAGTGCTCAGAGACATTTGAACCATTTTTTAAAAACTTAACAATTCATTCATAGCATTCAGTAAAAATACAAGGTAGCTGATCTTTTCCCAGTGTCTACATAACACGCCTCCATCTGTTTGTAACCCTCGCGCGATCCTAGATTTTTGAGCAGAGTTTCTAAAACTTTGAATCGTTAGGCGAATACTGATGTCTTTTGGAATTCAACCACCCATCACTTTTCGAGAAAAGCAGGGAACGGTTGACGCTCGGTGTTTTCTTTTGTTTGCTTATTTCATTGTTTTGATTCTATGTATCACGAAACTAAGAGAGAAAAATTTTTCAGTGTTTGTTCGATTTCTACTTTATTACAGGACGTAATAGGAACGATAAACCGACAATCGGTTAGTTCAGAAACAGGTTAGTTTGAGCGCTTTTCAAATTCAGGTTAAACTGGAGTGGAAAAAATTTATACAGCCGCAAACCGGTTGTTTCAGCGATACACGTCCACCTGCTCGATACAATTTGAAACGAAACTCGTCCGACCAGGCAACATGCTTCCAGCCATAAACAGTCCAAAGGCCTTCGGCTCCGGAAGCCCATATCGATGACGTTTCGCTGAATGATTCGCACGCTGACACTTGCTGCTGGCCCAGCATTGAAATCTGCGGCAATTTGCGGAAGAGTCGGACGTCTGTCACGTTGAACGATTCTCTTCAGTTGACGTCGGTCCCGTTCTTGCAGGATCTTTTTCCGGCCGCAGCGATGTCGGAGATCTGACGTTTTACCGGAGTCCTCATATTCACAGTACACTCCTGAAATGGTCGTACGGGAAAATCCGCACTTCACCATTACCTCGGAGATGCTGTGTCCCATCGCTCGTGCGCCGACTGTAACCACGTACAAACTCACTTAAATATTGATAATCTGCAATTGTAGCAGCAGTACCCGGTCTAATACATGCGGTAGACACTTGTTACTTATATAAGCGTTGCCGACCGCACCGCCGTATTCTGCCTGTTTACATATCTCTGTATCTGAATACGCATGCCTATACTAGTGACTTTGGCGCCTCAGTCTAAGACAACAGGTGTCTGGCGCACTTGTCAAATAGGTTACTACTGCTAGAATGGCAGTTTATCAAGATGTAAGTGAGTTTGAACGTCGTGTTATAGTCGGCCTACTTGCGTCTCCGAGGTAGCGATGGAGTGGAGATCTGCGCGTACGACAATTTCACAAGTATACTGTATCAGGAATCCGGTAAAACATCAAACGGAGCCGTGACGCATGTGGCCTTCCACAACAGAAACCGCGAGCGACCGTAGGAACTATTCGAGACGAGCGATCGTCGTTTAATGACCGTGTCGGCAGACGGTGGAACGAACACAGCACAGTTCAGAGCAACAGCGTTCTACGATTATCGTTCCACGATCATTGTTGAACGATAATGGCAACAGTCGCAACAAGGAGAACGTACCTTAAGGAAGAACAATCGTTTACACACCGTGGGCAAGTCGATCTTCGCAACACGCTGTAATCGTCAGTTGAAAATTTCATATTACTCGAGGAAGTCGACAAAAGCGACACCATCGGTATATTGTCATTCAGTGCGTGTTTTCGAGACCCGCATCGTGGTTTGCGGTCTACTGACGGCAACCTAAACACACCCGCGCATCTCGAGTTCCTCAGATGTGCTGCCGCCGCAGCTACTGGGGGACATACGGCAACCAGTGTTTCATCATCGTGACCCCCGCTTTCTCACGTCTGGCGGCGGAGCCTCTGGAGAGAACACTTGGAAAGCACTGGAACGGTCGTTCAGAAAACGCGAAATGGTCTGCTCACTCGCCAAACTTAACACTACCATGATATCATCTGTGGCAAAAATTAAAACAAGCATTCTATTAGGAAACAGCAATGACTGCCAAAGGCACGAAATGCCTTACAACACGGGCCTGTGCTGGCAATAAATGACATACCTCAAATGTTACCACTCTCATTGTTACGTCGGATACGTAATGCACGTAGTACGTTCGTCATATTCATGATTTTTTCTTGAAAGTAACATAACCGTACTTATTATTTAACGCAAAATGGCATTAAAAATTTAAGTTATTCACGAGCAGCTAGTTGAGAATATCTATGGACTTCAAATGACACGACGAACCGTCTCGTTCTGCATATGGATTCAAACCCAGGTCATGTAGACTAAGCAAAGATTTCGTGACTGACGGAAACTAACAGTCATTCCTGACTAGGCGTACAGAGAGTGATATACCTCGATTTTAGACAGCATCAGTTAGCAAATTTCAACTATAAATTACATAACGTAAACATTTTTAATGGACGCGGATTCCTACCCAGCATGTGTTGTCCTTGTTAACGAACTACGAGAGATGTTAAATATTGCTTCTTCACATGCAACTTATTTGAAATGTCGTGACGTGAAGCTTTGTGTAGGACTAGGGTTCGAACCCAGAACCTATTCTCAACAACATTTCTCCTCATACTGTCACCCGTCTACTCCTGTTCCGCTCGCGAATGTCGCGTGGTTGGGGCGATCGTCGGCAAGGCCTCTTATATTGGCTGCAATTCCTCAATTGTTCTCGTCGTGGCCATTTCGCTGCAAGCCTGAAAGCCTCGAGGAGACGCGTTGGCACGCCACTTTTTCAATTACATGCCACACGTCCTGTGGATACATTCAGTCGAGACCGTTCGTAGCGACATCACTTTTAACGACTTATTGGCTATAACATCGAAATCTAATGGTTCTATCTAAACCGTACATGAATGCTGCATTTAGGCTATATCACAGGAATCTAATGGTCTCATCTAAACCCTATATGAACGCTGTATTTATAAAGTCCCTTAGGACGTCCCTTTTTCCGACTTACCGAATAAAACTACGTATTTTTGTTCCATTTTCGGACAAATGTATCGGCTGTAAGATCCAATGTTAGTTTTTTTTTGTCGCTTATTTGGGGAGGTAACTCTTATTTTCAAACATTCGATTTCTGCAGATTGTTCGTTTCAAATCAGGCGTCACAACGAATACATCGTCAAATGCAAAGTGAGTACGTACACCTTAGATGCTAAAAGCAAACTAATGTAACATAGTACGTTAAGTAGGGCAGTATATTGTAGTATGTGTTATTGTACAGCGTATAGTTCAGAATTGCTAACAAGAGATCCATTTTTTGCATTCACATGATACAATTGTATCGTCAGTTACTTTCCTAACCATTTCAGGAGTGAAAAGTTTTTTTGATTGATTCAGATACTGCTTTCCCAGCTGTACTTCTTCGCTGAGGTTTATGGGCCAAGTTCGCAGAACCACTTTTACGTATTCTTGGAGCTGCTTCTGGATACACTCTACCAGAACTTGTAGCATATTGGGAGTGTTGTCGTGTGCATTGTTTCTTCATTGCCCCCACTCCTCCCCGTATCTTCTTTATTTTTATTCTCTTCAATGTCTATATAATTCGACTCGAAATCCGTTAACTCTGATACTTGTTCGTCTATTAGATGTTAAGCGAAAATTTCCGCCTCGTTCAGGTCTCTATGACTCATTGTAGAAAATCTTCCTGAAAAGAAACACGTTTGCTCAACCGTGACAAACTGCTAATAATAGTGTGTAGTCTATAAATCAACCATGAAAATGAAACCAAGCAACTAGACATTCAACAATGCGCCATCAAACTTGCATTCTGGGTTGCCAAATGAGATTTAGACCGAATTAGAATTGCGGTCGCAGGTGACGTCAACCCAGTGCAAAATATGCCCTTGGGCACAAAAGGGATGATGGGCGATCTGTTATGTTAAAATGTGTGGATAAAAGTCGTATTTCAAGATCGCTAAAACTCCTCTACTGATTACTAGTTTCAGATCATTGACGAGACTTCCTCAGATATAAAATACAAAAAGGTAGCATAAAAGAGGGCAACTATAGCATAACACGTTTTATTTTTAAAATTCCTGCATCATTTTCAGTTTCGTGCAGGCCTATGAAATTCTTTTAAAAAAGTGAACAATTTTTTTTTTTACTTTATTCAGAATGGGTTCAATGTGCGGAAGCCCATTCTGAACAATTAAATTGAGTGTGTGCGCAAAGCAGGCGATGTGTTTCCAGGCTGTGAGTCTTATAGCTGCCACAATATTAGCAGCATTGTCACTAACAACACACACGACTTTTTCTTGAATGCCCCATTTCCTTGTGACATGTCGCAGTTCTTCGGAGAGTTTTTCTGACGTGTGCCTTTCGTCGTATTTAAAGCACTCTAGGAGGGAAGATGCCAGCTCCAGGTCTTTAACGTAGTGTGCTGTCACCGACAAATAACTCTCATTTGTGGTTGAGGTCCACCCATCAATTGTCAGCACAACCACTTCCGCAGAATTTATTTTTCCTCTTACAATTTCTTTCATCATGGTGTACTGTTGTTTTAGTAGTGTATTGGAAATGGTCTTCCGAGCTGGCATTCTGTAAGCACCATTTAGTTTGCCTACAAAACTTTGGAAATGTTTGCTTTCCACTATGTTGAAGGGCAAATAATCCTTTACAACAATCTCCAGAAGTGTGAAATCTATCTCCTGATTTCTTTTGTTCGAAAGAGGTTTCGAAAAATACGTAGGTAATGTCCTGTGTTATTGATGCCTGCTGTCTGATGATGAAGTGATACTGTTATTTTCTGGCACCGACTGCTGTTAGCTTCTGACAGTTGCTGGTGTTGGTTCCGGATTGTCCGGGTTATTTGTCCAAGAAATATCGGAAGATGCAGGAGCAGGGGGCGCTAAGCGCCTGACTGACAATGACACTGTTGGATGCAGCACTCGAACATGACGCGCTAGATTAAATGTATTTCCTCCTTTATATGAAACACACTTAGAACAACAGCTGCACTTTGCTTTCCCATCACCTAAATCGGCGAAGAAACCCCAAATATCCCTACTTTTACGCGATCGCGAGTTGCTAGCCATAGTATAAGAGAGTGTTGGGACGAGACGACGCCACCACTCGGCTGAAAACCCGAGGAGAATTCGTCGAGCGACCCCTCGGTTTCCGGGCGCGCGCCCCTCCGCCTGGCCCACCAGACTCAACTGTCTCAGCAAGCTGGAGAGAGCC
This sequence comes from Schistocerca nitens, assembly GCF_023898315.1. NCBI lineage: Eukaryota > Metazoa > Arthropoda > Insecta > Orthoptera > Acrididae > Schistocerca > Schistocerca nitens. The sequence goes on along the minus strand of NW_026045990.1, from coordinate 39,980 downwards.
TTTAATCTCCCCTGCACAGCCGACACAGCTGTAAGACCAGGCGACAGTGGTAAATGGTAGAATGGCGATGTTGAACAGCTGAAAAAAAATTTTTTTGCCATAGTCTCTTTCATGGTTTCAGACCACTCTTTCTCACTTCTCTTTCGCGCTGCATCTGTCATTTCCTCACTGACGCAAAATTTCCACTCTAGTTTCCTGTTGCACTTTCTCGCTCTTTGACCAGCTTGTGTCACAATTCATTCACAGGACTGCAGACTTCTGATCATTCCAAGATGAGGTGCCACTTCCCCTTGCGCTGTTCTCATTTATGCCCTTATTTATCTAAGATTGCTGTAATTTTTCAGGGAATCCAGCGTAACTGGACTGTCTGTGCATATTTCTCGTGAGTCGTCCTGAGCTTCTGTGCCTATATCTGGAACAAGCAGCATTTTCTAAAACATATTTTCCAGTTCCTAAAATTATTCTCTGTTCCACGGCTCGAAATGCCTCGATAATGCCCACGCGTAGCTCATACATGTCAACAGTCACAGTTACTTTCATCATTTCCACCGGAAGATAGCGATGGATTTGCAGGTATGTGTGCAAACTGAGGAAGTAACTTAATGAACCACGATCGCTGCACCTCAGAACTCTAACGATGCTGAAATGACGGTCGAGCGAAGGATGATTAAACTTTACTTTCAGCACACAAGTGACTGGCCTTTTCCACAACTATAGACACAAAGAACGAAATACAAAAGGACTGACACGTCAAAAAGAGTCAGAGGTAAACTATTTAGTGCTCGTTCCACAGGATCGAACGTGAAAAAGTGCTCATAGCTCATAAGGTATGCGTTTTAGAACTTCGTTTACTGGACCGTTTCTCTCTGATCGCCCTTTATAGGTGTCCTTCTTATTCTACTGAACTGGCTAATGCGCTATATTGCAGTATCAGTAGCTTCAGAGACATTTAAGCTTGCCTCTCCATTACTTAGTACTTACGTATTCCACTTTTTTGCGTATTGTTTCTTCCTGACTAATGTTTCAAACTTCAGTCTACTCTTCACCACTATTAAATTGTGAGCTGAGTCTATAACTGCTCCTGGCTATGCGTTACAATCCAATATCTGATGTCGGAACCTCTGCCTGACTGTAATGTAATGTAACTGGAAACCTCCTGTATCTCACGGCCAGCATGTTCTCCAGACATAAGCCCTATCGAACATGGCTGGGATAGATTGTAAACGGCTGTTAATGTGCGACGTGACCCACCAACCATTCTGAGGGATCTACGCCGAATCGCTGTTGACGAGTGGGACAATCTAGACCAACAGTGCCTTGATGAACTTGTGGATAGTGTGCCACGATGAATACAGGCATGCATCATTGCAAGAGGACGTGCTACTGCGTATTAGAGATACCGTTGTGCATAGCAATCTAGACCACCACCTCTGAAGGTCACGCTGTATGGTGGAACAATATGCAATGTGTGGTTTTCATGAGCAATAAAAAGGGCGGAAATGATGTTTAACTTGATTCTATTCCAGTTTTCTGTACAGGTTCTGGATCTCTCGGAACCGAGGTGATGTAATACATTTTGATGCGTGTATCTACAGGCAGATCAGATTTGCAAACCTTTTTAGCATCAAATGCTAAGCATTGTCCTAACAGAAAGCCTGAAGTTAGTACTATTGGACCTCCACTTACAAAGTCAATACCGTCTTCAGTTGCTCATATCTCTGTTTTAAGTATGTGCAAGTAACTTGAACCCTTCTTAAGCTGTTTAAATGTGTGTTTATATCGTCGAAATTTTTTGACACTGTACCGTACTGGCTCTATTCACTCAATGAGTGAATATATTTACTGTATGTATGATTGAGGGTTTGCAGAATAGTATGACGTATTTATCATATCTGTAAATATCTTGCATAATATTTGTTTTGCACTGGTGCTCTTTCAATGAAAGACAAATACACATTTTAAATAACTTTGTTTATTAACGTTTTATACATGCACAAAATAAAAAAACAATTGTTGATACATTTCTTATTATTCATTATGTCTTATATCCCTACATTATTCTTTAAATAATTGTTTTTTTTATGCTATAAATTCTGCTTCCATTGTCTTCAATCCAGCAGGAGCAACGACGTATCTCCGTTCTCTGTCTGTAAATCAGGCTCTACAGTTTCAATATTTATAGGATTATAGTAGCAGCCCTTGGTGCTGCAAGCATACATATGTTTACATATTGTTCTAAATCATCTTGTATGCAACATTCATTTACATAACATACAACATCGTTTAGTAACGCTTTCACATGTAGTTGCCACCTTATTTGTCTGTTGCAATCCGTAGTGCACTGCATAACCAATACAACTTCACGACACTTTTATACAGGTCGATAATGGTTGCCTTATTGCTACAGATGTTCATGTGAAGAGGAAGTTGAAAAGGATCGTAGTCTGTTGTCATCAACCTCTCAGTTTGCTTCATCGGCAAACAATGCTCGCCCCAACTCGTATCTGTAAATTGTGTTTTACATTACGACGGACATCCTCAGTTTCTACTATAACTTCACACTCACGGTCTCATGCTAATCCTACATTTACATGTTTTGAACCATAAGGTAACATGTATGTACTGCTAAATAGTAGCATTCTGAAATGAACTGATAATATCATAGAGCTGTATGGTTTATATACCTCTCTGCAGTATAGATGACCTGGAAATCCCAAGACTTAATGCAATAACATGCAAAAATTATATTGCACGACGACAGGGCAGTTAACACACTTTCTGAGCAGTGAAGAGATAGTGAAAATGACACTGTGCAACGACTCTCGTCGGTAAGTACTATATCAGTATCCACAGCCCAGTTCACTTCAGGATACACAGACCAAGACCATGGGAGAAGCATAACTGATAAATCATATGTAATTATTTGATGAAATTATGGCATACACCTCAGGATCCAGAAGACAGCCCATGGGTAATTATATATCTTGATAATTAAGCATGCATATAATCGAATCAGCACGTTTGAGGATAAAGAGATCTCTGGAATTAGCATTAGATTTGATCATCATGTGACGTCACAGCAGCGGGCAGGACATGCAGCTGCCTCAAGCGTGCTGCAACATGTGACCCTGTTTCTGTTATGATAATACTGAGGCCATCGAAACTGGAATATTTAGAAAGCGACATTGAATTGTCTGTAAAAAGAACATTTACCCCATAATTAAGATAAGCACATCAGCCTTCTCCGCTGCTAATCCATTTCAAGATCCTCTACTGATGTCTGGGGAGATCGAATCCTGTCTGCATGAATGGGTCCTTGACTAGATGCTTGTTGACTATTGATGACCGACTCTACTGAATTTTCCGTAAATGGTTGGCAATCAAAGAGAACACAACGAGGTTTTCTGCTGTGCATGATGAGGGTTTCCTTGATTTCAAGTGTTGATGTTCTGCCTGTGGAGCATCTCGATGACTGGCCAGCTGAGGATTTCTTCAGAATGTTCTTCCAGACCTTTAGGAGAGCTGGTTTCTTAGAGCTGGGGGTGGGATGATGCTGAGAACAGGAAGTGTTAGAGCGATTGTACTCTGAATACATCCCATAATACCTGATTCAGTTTGACATCTATCTTCTTAGTATGAGAACTATTGATCCTGGTCGAACAGTAATCTTCAGCAACAGACCACCTATGATAGGGTTAGAGCTATGGATCTCAAAACACGAGCATTAGCTCCCCATAAGATACCACCAAATTTTTAAGACTGTTGTTTCTCGTTTTGAGTTTAGGTGCTACTTGTAAGTCAAGAGTTCTATCTAGCGCTGTTCCTATGTATTATGGTGTAATGCAGTACAACGAGACTTGGTCTCTGAATCTGTCTTCTGGTGTGCACTCTGACTGTCTTCTGCACAGATGTAATGTAGATACAAGTATTTTCTGTGGATTTAGGTGGAGCCACTATTTCTTGATTTATACATCTAAGACTTCCATATCAGTGGATAAAGAGGTTTCAGCATCATAAACGTTGAGGCTCTGAGCCACCAAGCAAATGTCATCAGGATAAATCAATTTTTTTGAAGGCTTTTGGTAAACTGTGCATGTACAGACCAAAGTGGTAGTGGACTCAGAACAGACATTTGAAGTAAACTATCATTTGGTTTAAGTACCCTGCATCTGTCATTGTGAGAATGGATATGAAATGCTCTATTGTTTAGCATGTTGTTAAGTAAGTCCTTAAATTTACGACACAATTGTGAATTTCTAAAGAAGTGCTTCTCACCAAGCAGTGTCGAGAACAGCTGATAGGGCCAAAAAGGCAGCTACACTTACTAATTTCTGCTCATACTCATTTTCGATATAAGTAACTAGAGAGAGTGTCTCTTCCTTAAATTACTTTCGCTTCTTAAGCTGGGCTAGCGCCTTTGTTCTTGTTACTATATGTTGAGGGTTGCACTATGTAACTTTGTTGATGTAACCAATAGTCTATGGAAAATGTGGTTCATTAGTCAGCATGGTATGTTTTCATTATTTCTATTTGCTTATTTCTTTAATATCTGAAAACTACTATTGACATTCACCCGATGGGTACTTTCCAATTACTTACACAGCTCCAGGAAATGCTATTAGATGATGGGGCTCAAGCGTACAGAATTCTTAGCCAGGTAGTATTTACCATGATTGGCAAATCATCATGCAATACTAAGTAACTTTATTAAATTTGGTTAAATCTAAGGCAATTCCCTGTTTATTGTTTCTTTTATAAGCTAACAATAGTTGATTGGCAACCAAAGCGTGTAATGAATGGTAAAGCAATGTGTTTTTGCGATCAAGAAAATTAAAAGGTTTCGTAATTAAGTTTTAATGTTTTACAAATACATAAGATCACTTATCTGCAGCACCTGATAAGTCAGGTCTTAATAACATGTCATTAATGTCAGGATCATTCGTCGACTACTTCAGACTGACTTTGTCAAAGAATGTCTGTTTCTGAGTTGCTGGTCCCAATTACAGTCACTGTTGACAGGGGAGAGGTGAAAATGAAAATATTTAAGTTTAGTACAAGCAGCAATGTGCCCTAGCAAACGTGTTACTCTTTGAACGGAAATGCGCTTAATGATGTAGTGACGCTGTTCATCTTTAAGCTGAGGCTCTTATTTGGTTTGGACACAGCGTGTAATCCTGGCAGATTGGAGGACGATGCTATTCTTACAGCTGAGTCCTGGCATTCGCCTTATGAGTGGGTTAAAACCTTCCTTTAAAAAAGCATCACCTGCGATTGTTTGTCGATCGTTATGGCATTTTGTGTCCTGTTACATTGTACTAGTAGTCTTTAAGACTAATGCTTAGGAACTAATCTCTAGTATGATACGAAGGGATTTGTAACATAACCGTGTAAGTCAGAGGTAAGTGCCATGTTATATAGGAGAAACTGGAGTCATTCTGAATAGTGTAGTGGTCTAAGTCTTTGTATAGTCAATAGCATAGCTACAACATACTTAGAATTTCTGCTGTCATGACATCACATAGGTTTTGTTTTTTCCTAATGTAGTTATGTCAGTTATATCTCACTGAAGGTGATATTACAGATAGGGAAGTGGTCATGGATGTAAATGAGGTGGGAGATGTAACTGTGCGAGATCAAATTTGACAGTGTTCTGAAATATCTAAGTCGAAACGAGGCCCAGGGAGTAAACAGTCTTCTGGCAGGATTATAGGCAGCCTCGGGAGAGCCGGCCACGGCGGAGCTCTCCCACCTGTTGTGCGAGGCGTATGAGACAGGCGAAGAAAGTAATGTTATCAGTTCCAAAGAAAGCAGTTGCTGGTAGGTGTGAAAATTACTGAACTATCGGTTTAATAACTGATCGTTGTAAAATACTAACACAAATTCTTTACAGAAAATGAAAAAACTGGTAGACGCTGACCTCATGGAAGATAAGTTTGGATTACCGAGAAACGTGGGAACATGCGAGGTGCAACTTGGCCAAATGGAGGGTCGGTTAGTAGGACACGTTCCGAGACGTCGACAGGTAACCAATTTAGTTTTGAAGTGAAGTGTGGGTGAAAATCGTAGAGGAAGACCAGGTGGTGAATACAGCAAGGAGATTGGGATGGATGTGGGCTGCAGTATGTACTTGAAGAGGCCTGCAAGTTATACAGTAGAATGGAGAGCTATTTTTTAAACCAGTCTTCACACTAAGGAGCGCAACAACATCTCTCTGTGTTATAACATCTTATTTTCCAGTTGGCGTATTTCTTCATTGTTGATAACTGTCAGAGTACCCCTGAAGATGACGTGAGGAATACATATTTATTTAAAGTAGGGGTAGTTGAATACCACAGGTTGGTGATGAAGGATAGATTTCGTGGATCCATTGTATTTTAATCTACTCGACTTGCTTAGCGATGGTTCCTGCTTGTTTGTGAAGGGGCTGACCTGCTCGTTAATTCTGCCGCATGTCGGGCCGCGACAACAGTACGCAGTGTCATCTGTGTACAGGGCTCTTCTTTCGTTCCTCGACCTTTAGCGATGTCAGCCGTGTTGTTGGTGTGTAGCAGTGGAGACGTGACTGTCCCACGTGGCGTCTCTGCGGCTGTCGTAAAACTTTCGAACGTTGATCACCAAGCAGCGCTTGTACTTACCTGTTTCCAGCAACGTTTTTAGTAAGCTGCACACTTTGGGGTGGGAAGTTCAAAAGTAACGTTTCAAAGAGCAGCCCAGCATGCCACAACCAATGGAAGGCGCGTTCGCCGTCCACGAGAAAGCGTGCCGCCGTTGCGCCTGCCGTGTTGCGTCCAGCCTGCGTCGCTCTGCTGCTCAGTCCTGGGACCGGGTCGCCTGTGCTGTGGTTGCCGCTGAATCCGGCTTGTTCTTGTGCGATTATGTTGCTCTATTCCTTGAATATTTTTAGTCTGTCTCGATAGCTTTCCCTGTCACTGAGAGCACGGTAACCTATGATGGTGTTGTTTTTTGGTCTTTCGGGTTGCGAAATCATCTTGCTTCCATTTCAGAGAGACTATTTTCACTTTCATGGCCGCGATGAAGAAACGTCTGATGTGTTTGAGGCAGGTGTCTTGTGAAAGGAGTGATTTATTTTGTTATCTTCCAGTGCCTCCAGTCCCTGAGCTGCTTTCTTTCCATTTCATATTCGTCAATCTTATAAAGTAGTGGATGTTAAGCGGTTGCATTCGGATTTTCGAGTATTATTTCTTCGTCGGTTTCATCGAATTTTGGATACCGTGGATGACCGTGAATGTTTTTGTAGCACTTTGAGGAACTTTTCTGGGGTCGTCAGTAATGAATGACATCCTCATCTGCTATTAAGGATGGCTGTTCGCAAATGGTGTGCTATGACCTGTTGGAACTTTTTTCCAAAAACTACTGCTATTGTGGGACCTAACTCTTGTGATTACCTCGCGCATCATTTGGTGGGTTTCTCTTCTTATTAGGTCATTGAAAACGTTGAAGCCAATTGTAGCATATCCATTTGGTTAGTGCCGTATGGTCTATAGAATTTCCCTACTGTTTATTTTTGTTTCTTATGTACGTCAGGAGTCTTTCTCTTTGTTATTTTCTTCTTAGGGTAGTTTTAGGTATAGCAGGTTGAATTGCTTCCACTTGTGTTTGGTGATTACAATGTTATAAGGAGTGGTTTGAATAGTTGATTCGTTAGGTTTTGTGTTAAAACGTATCAATCCGAATTTTTCGACTATCCGATTTCGTGAGTTTATGATCGTTTTGAGTTTTTTCCTAGTTTTTGTGGCTAACAGCATAAGAAATGTGAGGTATTCGTTTGCTATGCAGTCGCCAAATTCAGTATAACTTCAGAATCTGGGTAGCTATGTTGTACGTAGTATATGTTCTAAGATAGAAGTGCCATAGTGATTGTTAAAAGGCGGCGAGTCATTTCTGAGTCTTGCGTGATTCAAAATGGCTACAACAAGTTTAATATCTTTCTTGTTCAATTTTGCAGCAAATATCACAGATCTAGTACTGAGTCTCCTGTTCCTTTAGCTGGGCTAAATGAGAGTATATAATTAACGAGATCAGTTGGCAGTTCCTCGGCAGGATACATCATTGTGGTGTTTTATATGAAAGACTGTGAAGCATCTCTCTCAGCTTGTACTACGGTCTGGTTTGCGTGACAGATACAGTTCTCTAGATTGATTTCTCTACCTGCTCATGAGGTATGTGCAGCGACTATAATACCAACTTCTTTTTCTCTTACTATGCCTTTAGGGAGTTTGTTTTTAGTGCAGAAACCCAGTGTGTTGACAATGCAGATAGTGGCAATATCTTTCTTAGGCTTGAATGTGAAGGTTAATTCTTGTTTCCTGGTGTCTCAGGCTAGGTTGGGCATAGGCCTCCTTGTCTATCAATATGGCGATATAGACGTGAATCCGTGTTCGCCAAGGAACGTAGCTTTTTAGAAACTGCTGTTATTATTTCCCTTCTTTCAAATATCATGTTGGGAAGGGCTGTAGTGAAGACTCAGAGTATGTTTTCCGTTTGATTGCTTTCGTGTCATTCTTGGACGAAGACCGCGATAGTTTGATAAATGCGCTTAATGTTTTCAGTTTTGTTTGCTGAGATAGGCTGTTTTGGTCTTTCTTTGCAACTCTCATCACTATTAACGTTATCAGTGTTGCAGCTCCTGCATTTTGGTGCTTCTTGTTTCGGGTCTATTTTGCAATTAAAAATTCGATGTGCTCGACTCCGTTCTTCACATTTCAATTTATATCGCAGCTTTTCGTGTCTTATTGGAAAGTGTTGCAATATGGACGTTGCTGTTATTGAGGAGGTAGTGTTTAAATAGTCCAACCTTGTGAGGTACACAGTGCATTCTGAAATGGTGAACAAGTAGCTTGTTAGTTGGTTCTTTGTAACTATACATGACTGGAAGGAATATCGGGGAATTTTGATTTAGTTTCCCGGTACCTTTAGGTCCCCTTCAGTTTTTTCGTTTGTTGTATCACGGTCAAAATTGGTTATCACAAAGGCGAGCGTGAGTCTGTGTGGTTTCTCTTTTACTTAGTGTTTGGCGTGCGATGTGATTCTGTTACTGTTGCTTCAGATCGGTAAGTAACTCAAACTGTTCTCTCGGGTTTCGATATCTGATGGGTGAGTTGTGATGTTGGCAAATTTTTTCGCATTTTTTTTGTGAACGAATTGGTGGCGCAGGCAACTGTTTTAGTGCAGGTTACAATGATTTGGCGGTTTCTTTGCCACCTTCTTAGTTTATAGTTTATTGTAGGGTTTGCTAAAGTGCCATAAGTTGTGTTAGATGTGCTTTAATTCCATCTGCATCCAACCAGTTGTAAACCTTGTTCTACGTGAGATGTATTTGGATGAGTGTAAACTTTTTGTAATTGGAGTATCGTGTTTGTGGCGGCTTTGCCTGTTTACTTCGGGTTTCTTGTCCGGGTTTTCGGCTAGTTCGCGTAGCGTTGCGTTTCTGGAGATCTGCTGGAGACAGAGTTCTCTACTTCAGTCTGGTGCGCTGAAAACTATTGTTGTTGCATATCGGAAACAGGACGCCCTGCTTGAGAACGCTCGCAGTCAGCGTTGAGTTCTGTGCCTTTAGCCTCGGCAGATGCGAGTTGGTCGTCCCTGTCTCAAAGTGTGGCGGTTGTGCAGACTGCTGATCCCAAGTCTGAGTCGCTCTGACAATGCTGCATTTGGCGACAGTGGCGCGAGTTACGCATGATGCACTTTGCAGGGGACATCGTCTGAGTAACACGTGTGCTGTCGAATAACTACGTACATGTAACAACAGTTCAAGCAGTTTCGGCTGCGAGAATGCTTGTCCCCAGATATATCAGAGGAAAGCCCTTAATAGGTATATCGGTTGCAGAAGTTAATGCTTGATACCCCACGAGTGAAAGGGTTGTAACAGGTGATTCCCTGACCACCCATATCTGCTCACTGGTTCGCCTTTTTGAAGACCAGAACGTGACAGCAGCGGCTGTAAGCAGCAGCAGGGAGTGGCCAGTGGTGGGTCTTGCAGTCCTCTGCTGCTCCTGATTGGCTGAAAGGCCCACGTGTAGAAGGATTTCGTGGAGAGGCTCGGAGCTCGGGAATCGAAAGCTGGCCGTCGGCGCCCGTGTGGCCGACGTGGCGGGTCGCGGGCGCTCTGGGGCGGAGTTCTGTGTCGCGACGCACAGTGTTCTCGAGTTTCCAAACGCGTTCTCGTTTGCGCGCATCCATTACCGCTTAAGAACGTTCCTGTCGTTATCTGCGAATGTTGAAATAGTAATTAGTGTGGGCGTTTACGGCGAATTGTAGCTCAGGGAAAACTCGGTGATGTTAGCGAAGTGGTAGTGGTCCTCCGACTCAGACTGACTTGGCTGGGGTAATTGGATAGCGATAATCTCAGTTTGTTATCCAAATTTGGGAGTAATGTTTTTTGAGTGACCGTCTTCCTGTTGAGTTTGAACTGTGTATTTCGTACAGTGAGTGGAAAGTAATTTCCTGGACTCGGCTGTGAATGTTCCCAGTACTGCGGTCGGAACTCGGGATCTCGCCTGGGGGTAAGTAGGTAGCACGAGGGCCGTTAACTACTGGCTTTCGAGCGATGAGGTTCGATACTTTCCAGCGGGTCGAGGCTCGGCTGGCGACCACTGTGTCGGACTGACTTTACGCGTGTCCCGGTGGTGCAGGACGCTTGTGTGGGTGGGCCCCGTGTCGGCTCTGGCCGCCGCCACCTAAAGAGGAGGCCGCGGCGCGCTCTTGTGACGTCACGCAAAGCGGGCCAGGGTTGGCTTGGCGCTGCGCTGACAGCATCGAGGCGCACGGCCTGCAAATCTTCGTCAAACGGTTTTACAGGACGTGTTGAGCTGCCGGCGCCCCCCTGCGGCCAGCCGGGCTGCACCCGACACCTGCCTCCCTCTGGTTCCACTGCGTCCAGTACGAAAATCGCGGTTAACACTGCGGGTGCTTGGTAAGTGCGCGAAGATTGCTGTACTTTCACAATTCACGAAAAGCACTCCATGTAGTACTATTTATCACAGGATTTTCAGTTGGGCTGGATACTAAATTCACACAGACACTCCTTTACTTTGCTCACTCAGGTTTTATTTGAACAAATGGGAGATCTTCTATTGATTACGAATCCGACAATTTAGGCGTACTGTGTGCTTCTAGTGAAGCTACTATGGCACAAGTTTATCCTTCCACAGTACTGTTTCTGTAAATACGCCTTTAAGTAATGTTCTTCCTTGCTCAAGAGTGGCACATGGAACATTAACTTTTAACATCTCCCATAGTACTCTTACAAACCTCTAGCTTAACAAATCACCATCTTGTCTCACAAACCCAATAATGCTAATCTCATATAACTCTGCCATTCGACACTTTGCGTTCACTTCAAGCCACATTTCACACAACAAGTCATGTGTTACTTTATTACTATACCTGTTTGAGCCACTCTATGTAATCGAACCACTAATAAGCTGAACAAACCCACTTACACTTTCATGCACACACCACTTCAGTCATTGGCCCCTCTCTTTTGATTTTATAAGTATCTGAATGTCTCTTGTCATGGTGCTTGAATTACAAAACATGTAAAAGTACATCTTTCTCACACATATGGAAAATTTCCTTGTTTCAGACATAATGTTATATACTAATATCATACATTATACATAAATAAAACCGACAAACTGCAAAGACAGATCCTCGAAGGAAAACGGAGAAAAAACGTCCTACGAACATGTGTCCAGAAATGCACCATCGCCACGGTAGATGACACTGACGAACGGGAATTCGTCCGACAACGTGCTGCGTTTTACTTGTATATAACAGGCCGTGTGATTGACGCAGCCTATTGTATACACAAAGCATTTCCCAACAATTTTAGTAAGCAGTGCATTAGAATAGGTAGACAGAGGCTACCACTCACAAACAAGCACACAGTTATAAATGAAGGAGACGTTAGGAAGGAGAAGTACTGGCTGTACGATATCAGATTTAATACATTTAATATTGTCATACCAGGTACAGTCCATTTTTATTGCTGGGATTAATGCAGTGTAGTGTGGAGACAGTTATTTGCGAAAAATACTGAAGGAGGCTACAGCGAGGATTCTGAAAAGGGAGACTGTTCATTGTTTCTCCTGGCCAGATTCCTCTCGGCTGCCGAACACAGCTCTAGACCTGCAGGGATGTTGGTTGGGTTCCACCAAAGAAGTATCCTGTTCTTCAGTAGGGGGAGCGTCGTTCCATTGCAAACAAAACACACGAAGAACACTGGCCCTTGCACCATCGTAACTAGATGGATATAGTACACTACCTGCGCTATTCCCTGAGCCTGGTGGAACCCAATTCTAATAATAATTCCTATTCCACTCAATATAATGGCCTTAACTGACATAAAAAGACATTGCTTCTTTGTGGCAAATTTCTTGTTATCAACAATTTCGAGTTGCCGCATGGAGCACCGATTACGTAGGTACATGTATCCAACCAGTCCGAGACAAATCAAATTGAATGCCACAGACACTGAAATGCCTGCAAGGACTACTATACGACTGTAGATCAGGTAATATTTACTCGTCTTTTCCAAAGCAACAGCTGCCACACATACTATACTCCACGGGATAAACACACACAGCACCTCACGACGGAATAACTGGCTTACTTCAGCAGGTAGTAGCTGGTCAGGAAGCCTGAGATGGCGAACACAAGCATACATCTGGTAGCAGAATGAGTTCAGCCACATACAGCTGAGAAGTGTGAGGGCGCTGTCTATCAGCACTGCTGTACGTAAGTCAGGGACGCCTGCCATACGATACACGACCTCAGAGCACAGGATCTGGGTTATGCACGTGATCTGAAAGAACAATAATATCTTACCAGGCAAGTTACGTAACTGGGGAAGGTACAAGTATACTCCGGCAGTCGAGAAACGGAAAATGATATTTATCAGTACAAATGAGATTTCTAAAGGCTTCAAGCTGTCTATTTTGAAATCTTTGTATTTCAAGGTAGCGTTGTTTAAACTTTTCTTGTAGTTCAGTGTTTCTTCTGTTAGCTTTTGATACAGTATACTGCTAATACCATAGTACGCTCCAAATGAGAAATCAATGCGCGTACAATTATGGGAAGTCTTAATGGAGGAAAATTCGCGACACTTTAGCAACAGAATAGCTCTGGAAACAGAGCAGATGGCGTCTGTAGCGTTCGACTGCAGACATGATTGATCATCAGGACTATCGAAATAGCAGCGAGCATCGTGCACGCACTGTAGCATACTAAACGGGACGTCCTGACAAATGCCGTACGAGTTGACCGCCATCCAGGCCAGCAGACAGAGGTTGACGTTTATCCTCTGCGTGTAGGCCAGGTAGCTGGTGATGGGTATGTGGGGCGACCTCTGCACCACGTCGTCCCACAGCTGCTCGCGGCACCGCTCGCGCTGCTTCACGGCTTCCAGTGGCAGGTCTTCCAGCGGACACGTGGGGTGGTCCAGGGCGTTCACCAACAGCTGCACGCAGTCAGTGTCCACGGAGAGCGTATCGTGGCTTCTGTCCTCCAGCTGCCACTCCTCGTCTGCAAGAAAACGACAGCAAGTAGGTGGTGGCCGTACACTGCAGGCAGCTGAATCCAAAGTCTTCTCTGGATGACGAGCCTGGGCCTTGTTTACCCACATTACCCTGGTTCAATTACCCAGAACTATGTAAGGCGGTATGTCAACACAGAGTAAGAGTATTAACAAAGACTGATATCATTGTTACTATGCACGTCTATTTCATCTACAGGGTGCCCAAGAAGTCCCTGCATCGCTCTTGACATAGTAAAAATAAGGAAGTAAATAGGTTTCATTGATATTCCTGCATTGGAGATGAGCAGTCTCCAATGAAAATCATTTGCAAAAGAGCAGTTGGACTTGAAGCATCTTCTTCAACAATCCACGACGACACTGAAAAAATACGAATACGAAAGGATTTAGGATCATGTTTGTTACTGAATTATCTGACAATGGTGTGTAGCAACGATTTGTAACCTGCCGTAATTCGTTGTGGCGACTTGTGCCGTGTCTCGCTCAAGAGTGTTGTTTACTTATAAATGTGCCATATACCACTGTTTGCTCAGGAAAAATACTGTTTTCTTGTCTAAGGAAAGTACCCATTATCAGCAAGAGTTGGAAAGGAACGTACCTCACCTTATGTGGGCCATTGTGTGATCAGAATACCTGTTAGGACCACATTCTTTTGAAGCTTGCATGAATGGGAACTTCCATTTCCCTGTACAACAGAAGTTTTCAGTATCTCAGCTCCATGACAAGGCAATCACGGATCTTGTGTGGTTGTAGAAGGAAGGAGCTTGAGTCTCGTTTTGTTGTTCAGATGTGTGGGCCCAGTAAGCGTAGTTTGCTTTGATATCGGACCGTTTTTTGAAAGACGATGAGAAGAGACGCGCCGCGCCGCCTGGCCCAGTAAGCGTAGTTTGCTTTGATATCGGACCGTGTGGCGACGTAAAAAAATACTAGTCTCCACAGTGGAATGAAAGGAGAGTATCGGAAAGTGCTTAATTTGTAATTACATGCGACGGAAATGTAGCTTTTGCGCGAGTTTGTGTAATCCGTTTTTCGGTTTGTATTTGCGTCTTTGAGTGCGTTTTTCTCTGGGACAGTGAGGTCGTATCGAGGTGAAATTTGTATGACGTACTGAGGTCGGTGGTCGCTTGGCGGTGTCAAAGTTTTAAGATTTTAAGTGAAGGCATCGAGGAGTTACGGACGTTTATGCAGCGTGTTTTGAAAGACGATGAGAAGAGACGCGCCGCGCCGCCTGGCCCAGTAAGCGTAGTTTGCTTTGATATCGGACCGTGTGGCGACGTAAAAAAATACTAGTCTCCACAGTGGAATGAAAGGAGAGTATCGGAAAGTGCTTAATTTGTAATTACATGCGACGGAAATGTAGCTTTTGCGCGAGTTTGTGTAATCCGTTTTTCGGTTTGTATTTGCGTCTTTGAGTGCGTTTTTCTCTGGGACAGTGAGGTCGTATCGAGGTGAAATTTGTATGACGTACTGAGGTCGGTGGTCGCTTGGCGGTGTCAAAGTTTTAAGATTTTAAGTGAAGGCATCGAGGAGTTACGGACGTTTATGCAGCGTGTTTTGAAAGACGATGAGAAGAGACGCGCCGCGCCGCCTGGCCCAGTAAGCGTAGTTTGCTTTGATATCGGACCGTGTGGCGACGTAAAAAAATACTAGTCTCCACAGTGGAATGAAAGGAGAGTATCGGAAAGTGCTTAATTTGTAATTACATGCGACGGAAATGTAGCTTTTGCGCGAGTTTGTGTAATCCGTTTTTCGGTTTGTATTTGCGTCTTTGAGTGCGTTTTTCTCTGGGACAGTGAGGTCGTATCGAGGTGAAATTTTTATGACGTTCTGAGGACGGTGGTCGCTTGGCGGTGTCAAAGTTTTAAGATTGTAAGTGAAGGCATCGAGGAGTTACGGACGTTTATGCAGCGTGTTTTGAAACACGATGTGCGCAGACGCGCCGCGCCGCCTGGCCCAGTACGCGTAGTTTGCTTTGATATAGGACCGTTTGGCGACGTAAAAAAATACTAGTCTCCACAGTGGAATGAAAGGAGAGTATCGGAAAGTGCTTAATTTGTAATTACATGCGACGGAAATGTAGCTTTTGCGCGAGTTTGTGTAATCCGTTTTTCGGTTTGTATTTGCGTCTTTGAGTGCGTTTTTCTCTGGGACAGTGAGGTCGTATCGAGGTGAAATTTGTATGACGTACTGAGGTCGGTGGTCGCTTGGCGGTGTCAAAGTTTTAAGATTTTAAGTGAAGGCATCGAGGAGTTACGGACGTTTATGCAGCGTGTTTTGAAAGACGATGAGAAGAGACGCGCCGCGCCGCCTGGCCCAGTAAGCGTAGTTTGCTTTGATATCGGACCGTGTGGCGACGTAAAAAAATACTAGTCTCCACAGTGGAATGAAAGGAGAGTATCGGAAAGTGCTTAATTTGTAATTACATGCGACGGAAATGTAGCTTTTGCGCGAGTTTGTGTAATCCGTTTTTCGGTTTGTATTTGCGTCTTTGAGTGCGTTTTTCTCTGGGACAGTGAGGTCGTATCGAGGTGAAATTTGTATGACGTACTGAGGTCGGTGGTCGCTTGGCGGTGTCAAAGTTTTAAGATTTTAAGTGAAGGCATCGAGGAGTTACGGACGTTTATGCAGCGTGTTTTGAAAGACGATGAGAAGAGACGCGCCGCGCCGCCTGGCCCAGTAAGCGTAGTTTGCTTTGATATCGGACCGTGTGGCGACGTAAAAAAATACTAGTCTCCACAGTGGAATGAAAGGAGAGTATCGGGAAGTGCTTAATTTGTAATTACATGCGACGGAAATGTAGCTTTTGCGCGAGTTTGTGTATTCCGTTTTTCGGTTTGTATTTGCGTCTTTGAGTGCGTTTTTGCCTGGGACAGTGAGGTCGTATCGAGGTGAAATTTTTATGACGTTCTGAGGACGGTGGTCGCTTGGCGGTGTCAAAGTTTTAAGATTGTAAGTGAAGGCATCGAGGAGTTACGGACGTTTATGCAGCGTGTTTTGAAACACGATGTGCGCAGACGCGCAGCGCCGCCTGGCCCAGTACGCGTAGTTTGCTTTGATATAGGACCGTTTGGCGACGTAAAAAAATACTAGTTTCCACAGTGGAATGAGTGGAGAGTAACGGAAAGTGTTTACTTTGTAACTACATAAGACGAAAACGTAGCTTTTGCGCGAGTTTGTGTAACCCGTTTTTCTTTTCGGTTTGTATTTGCGTCTTTGAGTGCGTTTTTGCCTGGGACAGCAAGGTCGTATCGAGGTGAAATTTTTATGACGTACTGAGGACGGTGGTCGCTTGGCGGTGTCAAAGTTTTAAGATTGTAAGTGAAGGCATCGAGGAGTTACGGACGTTTATGCAGCGTGTTTCGAAACACGATGTGCGCAGACGCGCAGCGCCGCCTGGCCCAGTACGCGTAGTTTGCTTTGATATAGGACCGTTTGGCGACGTAAAAAAATACTAGTTTCCACAGTGGAATGAGTGGAGAGTAACGGAAAGTGTTTACTTTGTAACTACATAAGACGAAAACGTAGCTTTTGCGCGAGTTTGTGTAATCCGTTTTTCTTTTCGGTTTGTATTTGCGTCTTTGAGTGCGTTTTTCTCTGGGACAGTAAGGTCGTGTCGAGCTGAAATTTTTATGACGTACTGAGGACGGTGGTCGCTTGGCGGTGTCAAAGTTTTAAGATTGTAAGTGAAGGCATCGAGGAGTTACGGACGTTTATGCAGCGTGTTTCGAAACACGATGTGCGCAGACGCGCAGCGCCGCCTGGCCCAGTACGCGTAGTTTGCTTTGATATAGGACCGTTTGGCGACGTAAAAAAATACTAGTTTCCACAGTGGAATGAGTGGAGAGTAACGGAAAGTGTTTAATTTGTAACTACATAAGACGAAAACGTAGCTTTTGCGCGAGTTTGTGTAATCCGTTTTTCTTTTCGGTTTGTATTTGCGTCTTTGAGTGCGTTTTTCTCTGGGACAGTAAGGTCGTGTCGAGCTGAAATTTTTATGACGTACTGAGGACGGTGGTCGCTTGGCGGTGTCAAAGTTTTAAGATTGTAAGTGAAGGCATCGAGGAGTTACGGACGTTTATGCAGCGTGTTTCGAAACACGATGTGCGCAGACGCGCAGCGCCGCCTGGCCCAGTACGCGTAGTTTGCTTTGATATAGGACCGTTTGGCGACGTAAAAAAATACTAGTTTCCACAGTGGAATGAGTGGAGAGTAACGGAAAGTGTTTAATTTGTAACTACATAAGACGAAAACGTAGCTTTTGCGCGAGTTTGTGTAATCCGTTTTTCTTTTCGGTTTGTATTTGCGTCTTTGAGTGCGTTTTTCTCTGGGACAGTAAGGTAGTGTCGAGCTGAAATTTTTATGACGTACTGAGGACGGTGGTCGCTTGGCGGTGTCAAAGTTTTAAGATTGTAAGTGAAGGCATCGAGGAGTTACGGACGTTTATGCAGCGTGTTTCGAAACACGATGTGCGCAGACGCGCAGCGCCGCCTGGCCCAGTACGCGTAGTTTGCTTTGATATAGGACCGTTTGGCGACGTAAAAAAATACTAGTTTCCACAGTGGAATGAGTGGAGAGTAACGGAAAGTGTTTAATTTGTAACTACATAAGACGAAAACGTAGCTTTTGCGCGAGTTTGTGTAATCCGTTTTTCTTTTCGGTTTGTATTTGCGTCTTTGAGTGCGTTTTTCTCTGGGACAGTAAGGTCGTGTCGAGCTGAAATTTTTATGACGTACTGAGGACGGTGGTCGCTTGGCGGTGTCAAAGTTTTAAGATTGTAAGTGAAGGCATCGAGGAGTTACGGACGTTTATGCAGCGTGTTTCGAAACACGATGTGCGCAGACGCGCAGCGCCGCCTGGCCCAGTACGCGTAGTTTGCTTTGATATAGGACCGTTTGGCGACGTAAAAAAATACTAGTTTCCACAGTGGAATGAGTGGAGAGTAACGGAAAGTGTTTAATTTGTAACTACATAAGACGAAAACGTAGCTTTTGCGCGAGTTTGTGTAATCCGTTTTTCTTTTCGGTTTGTATTTGCGTCTTTGAGTGCGTTTTTCTCTGGGACAGTAAGGTCGTGTCGAGCTGAAATTTTTATGACGTACTGAGGACGGTGGTCGCTTGGCGGTGTCAAAGTTTTAAGATTGTAAGTGAAGGCATCGAGGAGTTACGGACGTTTATGCAGCGTGTTTCGAAACACGATGTGCGCAGACGCGCAGCGCCGCCTGGCCCAGTACGCGTAGTTTGCTTTGATATAGGACCGTTTGGCGACGTAAAAAAATACTAGTTTCCACAGTGGAATGAGTGGAGAGTAACGGAAAGTGTTTAATTTGTAACTACATAAGACGAAAACGTAGCTTTTGCGCGAGTTTGTGTAATCCGTTTTTCTTTTCGGTTTGTATTTGCGTCTTTGAGTGCGTTTTTCTCTGGGACAGTAAGGTCGTGTCGAGCTGAAATTTTTATGACGTACTGAGGACGGTGGTCGCTTGGCGGTGTCAAAGTTTTAAGATTGTAAGTGAAGGCATCGAGGAGTTACGGACGTTTATGCAGCGTGTTTCGAAACACGATGTGCGCAGACGCGCAGCGCCGCCTGGCCCAGTACGCGTAGTTTGCTTTGATATAGGACCGTTTGGCGACGTAAAAAAATACTAGTTTCCACAGTGGAATGAGTGGAGAGTAACGGAAAGTGTTTACTTTGTAACTACATAAGACGAAAACGTAGCTTTTGCGCGAGTTTGTGTAACCCGTTTTTCTTTTCGGTTTGTATTTGCGTCTTTGAGTGCGTTTTTGCCTGGGACAGCAAGGTCGTATCGAGGTGAAATTTTTATGACGTACTGAGGACGGTGGTCGCTTGGCGGTGTCAAAGTTTTAAGATTGTAAGTGAAGGCATCGAGGAGTTACGGACGTTTATGCAGCGTGTTTCGAAACACGATGTGCGCAGACGCGCAGCGCCGCCTGGCCCAGTACGCGTAGTTTGCTTTGATATAGGACCGTTTGGCGACGTAAAAAAATACTAGTTTCCACAGTGGAATGAGTGGAGAGTAACGGAAAGTGTTTACTTTGTAACTACATAAGACGAAAACGTAGCTTTTGCGCGAGTTTGTGTAATCCGTTTTTCTTTTCGGTTTGTATTTGCGTCTTTGAGTGCGTTTTTCTCTGGGACAGTAAGGTCGTGTCGAGCTGAAATTTTTATGACGTACTGAGGACGGTGGTCGCTTGGCGGTGTCAAAGTTTTAAGATTGTAAGTGAAGGCATCGAGGAGTTACGGACGTTTATGCAGCGTGTTTCGAAACACGATGTGCGCAGACGCGCAGCGCCGCCTGGCCCAGTACGCGTAGTTTGCTTTGATATAGGACCGTTTGGCGACGTAAAAAAATACTAGTTTCCACAGTGGAATGAGTGGAGAGTAACGGAAAGTGTTTAATTTGTAACTACATAAGACGAAAACGTAGCTTTTGCGCGAGTTTGTGTAATCCGTTTTTCTTTTCGGTTTGTATTTGCGTCTTTGAGTGCGTTTTTCTCTGGGACAGTAAGGTCGTGTCGAGCTGAAATTTTTATGACGTACTGAGGACGGTGGTCGCTTGGCGGTGTCAAAGTTTTAAGATTGTAAGTGAAGGCATCGAGGAGTTACGGACGTTTATGCAGCGTGTTTCGAAACACGATGTGCGCAGACGCGCAGCGCCGCCTGGCCCAGTACGCGTAGTTTGCTTTGATATAGGACCGTTTGGCGACGTAAAAAAATACTAGTTTCCACAGTGGAATGAGTGGAGAGTAACGGAAAGTGTTTACTTTGTAACTACATAAGACGAAAACGTAGCTTTTGCGCGAGTTTGTGTAATCCGTTTTTCTTTTCGGTTTGTATTTGCGTCTTTGAGTGCGTTTTTCTCTGGGACAGTAAGGTCGTGTCGAGCTGAAATTTTTATGACGTACTGAGGACGGTGGTCGCTTGGCGGTGTCAAAGTTTTAAGATTGTAAGTGAAGGCATCGAGGAGTTACGGACGTTTATGCAGCGTGTTTCGAAACACGATGTGCGCAGACGCGCAGCGCCGCCTGGCCCAGTACGCGTAGTTTGCTTTGATATAGGACCGTTTGGCGACGTAAAAAAATACTAGTTTCCACAGTGGAATGAGTGGAGAGTAACGGAAAGTGTTTACTTTGTAACTACATAAGACGAAAACGTAGCTTTTGCGCGAGTTTGTGTAATCCGTTTTTCTTTTCGGTTTGTATTTGCGTCTTTGAGTGCGTTTTTCTCTGGGACAGTAAGGTCGTGTCGAGCTGAAATTTTTATGACGTACTGAGGACGGTGGTCGCTTGGCGGTGTCAAAGTTTTAAGATTGTAAGTGAAGGCATCGAGGAGTTACGGACGTTTATGCAGCGTGTTTCGAAACACGATGTGCGCAGACGCGCAGCGCCGCCTGGCCCAGTACGCGTAGTTTGCTTTGATATAGGACCGTTTGGCGACGTAAAAAAATACTAGTTTCCACAGTGGAATGAGTGGAGAGTAACGGAAAGTGTTTAATTTGTAACTACATAAGACGAAAACGTAGCTTTTGCGCGAGTTTGTGTAATCCGTTTTTCTTTTCGGTTTGTATTTGCGTCTTTGAGTGCGTTTTTCTCTGGGACAGTAAGGTCGTGTCGAGCTGAAATTTTTATGACGTACTGAGGACGGTGGTCGCTTGGCGGTGTCAAAGTTTTAAGATTGTAAGTGAAGGCATCGAGGAGTTACGGACGTTTATGCAGCGTGTTTCGAAACACGATGTGCGCAGACGCGCAGCGCCGCCTGGCCCAGTACGCGTAGTTTGCTTTGATATAGGACCGTTTGGCGACGTAAAAAAATACTAGTTTCCACAGTGGAATGAGTGGAGAGTAACGGAAAGTGTTTAATTTGTAACTACATAAGACGAAAACGTAGCTTTTGCGCGAGTTTGTGTAACCCGTTTTTCTTTTCGGTTTGTATTTGCGTCTTTGAGTGCGTTTTTGCCTGGGACAGCAAGGTCGTATCGAGGTGAAATTTTTATGACGTACTGAGGACGGTGGTCGCTTGGCGGTGTCAAAGTTTTAAGATTGTAAGTGAAGGCATCGAGGAGTTACGGACGTTTATGCAGCGTGTTTCGAAACACGATGTGCGCAGACGCGCAGCGCCGCCTGGCCCAGTACGCGTAGTTTGCTTTGATATAGGACCGTTTGGCGACGTAAAAAAATACTAGTTTCCACAGTGGAATGAGTGGAGAGTAACGGAAAGTGTTTACTTTGTAACTACATAAGACGAAAACGTAGCTTTTGCGCGAGTTTGTGTAATCCGTTTTTCTTTTCGGTTTGCATTTGCGTCTTTGAGAGCGTTTTTGCCTGGGACAGTAAGGTCGTATCGAGGTGAAATTTTTATGACGTACTGAGGACGGTGGTCGCTTGGCGGTGTCAAAGTTTTAAGATTGTAAGTGAAGGCATCGAGGAGTTACGGACGTTTATGCAGCGTGTTTCGAAACACGATGTGCGCAGACGCGCAGCGCCGCCTGGCCCAGTACGCGTAGTTTGCTTTGATATAGGACCGTTTGGCGACGTAAAAAAATACTAGTTTCCACAGTGGAATGAGTGGAGAGTAACGGAAAGTGTTTACTTTGTAACTACATAAGACGAAAACGTAGCTTTTGCGCGAGTTTGTGTAATCCGTTTTTCTTTTCGGTTTGCATTTGCGTCTTTGAGAGCGTTTTTGCCTGGGACAGTAAGGTCGTATCGAGGTGAAATTTTTATGACGTACTGAGGACGGTGGTCGCTTGGCGGTGTCAAAGTTTTAAGATTGTAAGTGAAGGCATCGAGGAGTTACGGACGTTTATGCAGCGTGTTTTGAAACACGAAGTGCGCAGACGCGCCGCGCCGCGCCGCCTGGCCCAGTACGCGTAGTTTGCTTTGATATAGGACCGTTTGGCGACGAAAAAAAATACTAGTTTCCACAGTGGAATGAGTGGAGAGTAACGGAAAGTGTTTAATATGTAACTACATGTGACGAAAAAGTAGCTTTTGCGCGAGTTTGTGTAATCCGTTTTTCTTTTCGGTTTGCATTTGCGTCTTTGAGAGCGTTTTTGCCTGGGACAGTAAGGTCGTATCGAGGTGAAATTTTTATGACGTACTGAGGACGGTGGTCGCTTGGCGGTGTCAAAGTTTTAAGATTGTAAGTGAAGGCATCGAGGAGTTACGGACGTTTATGCAGCGTGTTTTGAAACACGAAGTGCGCAGACGCGCCGCGCCGCGCCGCCTGGCCCAGTACGCGTAGTTTGCTTTGATATAGGACCGTTTGGCGACGAAAAAAAATACTAGTTTCCACAGTGGAATGAGTGGAGAGTAACGGAAAGTGTTTAATATGTAACTACATGTGACGAAAAAGTAGCTTTTGCGCGAGTTTGTGTAATCCGTTTTTCTTTTCGGTTTGCATTTGCGTCTTTGAGAGCGTTTTTGCCTGGGACAGTAAGGTCGTATCGAGGTGAAATTTTTATGACGTACTGAGGACGGTGGTCGCTTGGCGGTGTCAAAGTTTTAAGATTGTAAGTGAAGGCATCGAGGAGTTACGGACGTTTATGCAGCGTGTTTTGAAACACGAAGTGCGCAGACGCGCCGCGCCGCGCCGCCTGGCCCAGTACGCGTAGTTTGCTTTGATATAGGACCGTTTGGCGACGAAAAAAAATACTAGTTTCCACAGTGGAATGAGTGGAGAGTAACGGAAAGTGTTTAATATGTAACTACATGTGACGAAAAAGTAGCTTTTGCGCGAGTTTGTGTAATCCGTTTTTCTTTTCGGTTTGCATTTGCGTCTTTGAGAGCGTTTTTGCCTGGGACAGTAAGGTCGTATCGAGGTGAAATTTTTATGACGTACTGAGGACGGTGGTCGCTTGGCGGTGTCAAAGTTTTAAGATTGTAAGTGAAGGCATCGAGGAGTTACGGACGTTTATGCAGCGTGTTTTGAAACACGAAGTGCGCAGACGCGCCGCGCCGCGCCGCCTGGCCCAGTACGCGTAGTTTGCTTTGATATAGGACCGTTTGGCGACGAAAAAAAATACTAGTTTCCACAGTGGAATGAGTGGAGAGTAACGGAAAGTGTTTAATATGTAACTACATGTGACGAAAAAGTAGCTTTTGCGCGAGTTTGTGTAATCCGTTTTTCTTTTCGGTTTGCATTTGCGTCTTTGAGAGCGTTTTTGCCTGGGACAGTAAGGTCGTATCGAGGTGAAATTTTTATGACGTACTGAGGACGGTGGTCGCTTGGCGGTGTCAAAGTTTTAAGATTGTAAGTGAAGGCATCGAGGAGTTACGGACGTTTATGCAGCGTGTTTTGAAACACGAAGTGCGCAGACGCGCCGCGCCGCGCCGCCTGGCCCAGTACGCGTAGTTTGCTTTGATATAGGACCGTTTGGCGACGAAAAAAAATACTAGTTTCCACAGTGGAATGAGTGGAGAGTAACGGAAAGTGTTTAATATGTAACTACATGTGACGAAAAAGTAGCTTTTGCGCGAGTTTGTGTAATCCGTTTTTCTTTTCGGTTTGCATTTGCGTCTTTGAGAGCGTTTTTGCCTGGGACAGTAAGGTCGTATCGAGGTGAAATTTTTATGACGTACTGAGGACGGTGGTCGCTTGGCGGTGTCAAAGTTTTAAGATTGTAAGTGAAGGCATCGAGGAGTTACGGACGTTTATGCAGCGTGTTTTGAAACACGAAGTGCGCAGACGCGCCGCGCCGCGCCGCCTGGCCCAGTACGCGTAGTTTGCTTTGATATAGGACCGTTTGGCGACGAAAAAAAATACTAGTTTCCACAGTGGAATGAGTGGAGAGTAACGGAAAGTGTTTAATATGTAACTACATGTGACGAAAAAGTAGCTTTTGCGCGAGTTTGTGTAATCCGTTTTTCTTTTCGGTTTGCATTTGCGTCTTTGAGAGCGTTTTTGCCTGGGACAGTAAGGTCGTATCGAGGTGAAATTTTTATGACGTACTGAGGACGGTGGTCGCTTGGCGGTGTCAAAGTTTTAAGATTGTAAGTGAAGGCATCGAGGAGTTACGGACGTTTATGCAGCGTGTTTTGAAACACGAAGTGCGCAGACGCGCCGCGCCGCGCCGCCTGGCCCAGTACGCGTAGTTTGCTTTGATATAGGACCGTTTGGCGACGAAAAAAAATACTAGTTTCCACAGTGGAATGAGTGGAGAGTAACGGAAAGTGTTTAATATGTAACTACATGTGACGAAAAAGTAGCTTTTGCGCGAGTTTGTGTAATCCGTTTTTCTTTTCGGTTTGCATTTGCGTCTTTGAGAGCGTTTTTGCCTGGGACAGTAAGGTCGTATCGAGGTGAAATTTTTATGACGTACTGAGGACGGTGGTCGCTTGGCGGTGTCAAAGTTTTAAGATTGTAAGTGAAGGCATCGAGGAGTTACGGACGTTTATGCAGCGTGTTTTGAAACACGAAGTGCGCAGACGCGCCGCGCCGCGCCGCCTGGCCCAGTACGCGTAGTTTGCTTTGATATAGGACCGTTTGGCGACGAAAAAAAATACTAGTTTCCACAGTGGAATGAGTGGAGAGTAACGGAAAGTGTTTAATATGTAACTACATGTGACGAAAAAGTAGCTTTTGCGCGAGTTTGTGTAATCCGTTTTTCTTTTCGGTTTGCATTTGCGTCTTTGAGAGCGTTTTTGCCTGGGACAGTAAGGTCGTATCGAGGTGAAATTTTTATGACGTACTGAGGACGGTGGTCGCTTGGCGGTGTCAAAGTTTTAAGATTGTAAGTGAAGGCATCGAGGAGTTACGGACGTTTATGCAGCGTGTTTTGAAACACGAAGTGCGCAGACGCGCCGCGCCGCGCCGCCTGGCCCAGTACGCGTAGTTTGCTTTGATATAGGACCGTTTGGCGACGAAAAAAAATACTAGTTTCCACAGTGGAATGAGTGGAGAGTAACGGAAAGTGTTTAATATGTAACTACATGTGACGAAAAAGTAGCTTTTGCGCGAGTTTGTGTAATCCGTTTTTCTTTTCGGTTTGCATTTGCGTCTTTGAGAGCGTTTTTGCCTGGGACAGTAAGGTCGTATCGAGGTGAAATTTTTATGACGTACTGAGGACGGTGGTCGCTTGGCGGTGTCAAAGTTTTAAGATTGTAAGTGAA
The DNA here is from genome assembly GCF_023898315.1 of Schistocerca nitens. Lineage (NCBI taxonomy): Eukaryota > Metazoa > Arthropoda > Insecta > Orthoptera > Acrididae > Schistocerca > Schistocerca nitens. The sequence continues at coordinate 14,297 of NW_026045990.1, read as the reverse complement.
GGCATCGAGGAGTTACGGACGTTTATGCAGCGTGTTTTGAAACACGAAGTGCGCAGACGCGCCGCGCCGCGCCGCCTGGCCCAGTACGCGTAGTTTGCTTTGATATAGGACCGTTTGGCGACGAAAAAAAATACTAGTTTCCACAGTGGAATGAGTGGAGAGTAACGGAAAGTGTTTAATATGTAACTACATGTGACGAAAAAGTAGCTTTTGCGCGAGTTTGTGTAATCCGTTTTTCTTTTCGGTTTGCATTTGCGTCTTTGAGAGCGTTTTTGCCTGGGACAGTAAGGTCGTATCGAGGTGAAATTTTTATGACGTACTGAGGACGGTGGTCGCTTGGCGGTGTCAAAGTTTTAAGATTGTAAGTGAAGGCATCGAGGAGTTACGGACGTTTATGCAGCGTGTTTTGAAACACGAAGTGCGCAGACGCGCCGCGCCGCGCCGCCTGGCCCAGTACGCGTAGTTTGCTTTGATATAGGACCGTTTGGCGACGAAAAAAAATACTAGTTTCCACAGTGGAATGAGTGGAGAGTAACGGAAAGTGTTTAATATGTAACTACATGTGACGAAAAAGTAGCTTTTGCGCGAGTTTGTGTAATCCGTTTTTCTTTTCGGTTTGCATTTGCGTCTTTGAGAGCGTTTTTGCCTGGGACAGTAAGGTCGTATCGAGGTGAAATTTTTATGACGTACTGAGGACGGTGGTCGCTTGGCGGTGTCAAAGTTTTAAGATTGTAAGTGAAGGCATCGAGGAGTTACGGACGTTTATGCAGCGTGTTTTGAAACACGAAGTGCGCAGACGCGCCGCGCCGCGCCGCCTGGCCCAGTACGCGTAGTTTGCTTTGATATAGGACCGTTTGGCGACGAAAAAAAATACTAGTTTCCACAGTGGAATGAGTGGAGAGTAACGGAAAGTGTTTAATATGTAACTACATGTGACGAAAAAGTAGCTTTTGCGCGAGTTTGTGTAATCCGTTTTTCTTTTCGGTTTGCATTTGCGTCTTTGAGAGCGTTTTTGCCTGGGACAGTAAGGTCGTATCGAGGTGAAATTTTTATGACGTACTGAGGACGGTGGTCGCTTGGCGGTGTCAAAGTTTTAAGATTGTAAGTGAAGGCATCGAGGAGTTACGGACGTTTATGCAGCGTGTTTTGAAACACGAAGTGCGCAGACGCGCCGCGCCGCGCCGCCTGGCCCAGTACGCGTAGTTTGCTTTGATATAGGACCGTTTGGCGACGAAAAAAAATACTAGTTTCCACAGTGGAATGAGTGGAGAGTAACGGAAAGTGTTTAATATGTAACTACATGTGACGAAAAAGTAGCTTTTGCGCGAGTTTGTGTAATCCGTTTTTCTTTTCGGTTTGCATTTGCGTCTTTGAGAGCGTTTTTGCCTGGGACAGTAAGGTCGTATCGAGGTGAAATTTTTATGACGTACTGAGGACGGTGGTCGCTTGGCGGTGTCAAAGTTTTAAGATTGTAAGTGAAGGCATCGAGGAGTTACGGACGTTTATGCAGCGTGTTTTGAAACACGAAGTGCGCAGACGCGCCGCGCCGCGCCGCCTGGCCCAGTACGCGTAGTTTGCTTTGATATAGGACCGTTTGGCGACGAAAAAAAATACTAGTTTCCACAGTGGAATGAGTGGAGAGTAACGGAAAGTGTTTAATATGTAACTACATGTGACGAAAAAGTAGCTTTTGCGCGAGTTTGTGTAATCCGTTTTTCTTTTCGGTTTGCATTTGCGTCTTTGAGAGCGTTTTTGCCTGGGACAGTAAGGTCGTATCGAGGTGAAATTTTTATGACGTACTGAGGACGGTGGTCGCTTGGCGGTGTCAAAGTTTTAAGATTGTAAGTGAAGGCATCGAGGAGTTACGGACGTTTATGCAGCGTGTTTTGAAACACGAAGTGCGCAGACGCGCCGCGCCGCGCCGCCTGGCCCAGTACGCGTAGTTTGCTTTGATATAGGACCGTTTGGCGACGAAAAAAAATACTAGTTTCCACAGTGGAATGAGTGGAGAGTAACGGAAAGTGTTTAATATGTAACTACATGTGACGAAAAAGTAGCTTTTGCGCGAGTTTGTGTAATCCGTTTTTCTTTTCGGTTTGCATTTGCGTCTTTGAGAGCGTTTTTGCCTGGGACAGTAAGGTCGTATCGAGGTGAAATTTTTATGACGTACTGAGGACGGTGGTCGCTTGGCGGTGTCAAAGTTTTAAGATTGTAAGTGAAGGCATCGAGGAGTTACGGACGTTTATGCAGCGTGTTTTGAAACACGAAGTGCGCAGACGCGCCGCGCCGCGCCGCCTGGCCCAGTACGCGTAGTTTGCTTTGATATAGGACCGTTTGGCGACGAAAAAAAATACTAGTTTCCACAGTGGAATGAGTGGAGAGTAACGGAAAGTGTTTAATATGTAACTACATGTGACGAAAAAGTAGCTTTTGCGCGAGTTTGTGTAATCCGTTTTTCTTTTCGGTTTGCATTTGCGTCTTTGAGAGCGTTTTTGCCTGGGACAGTAAGGTCGTATCGAGGTGAAATTTTTATGACGTACTGAGGACGGTGGTCGCTTGGCGGTGTCAAAGTTTTAAGATTGTAAGTGAAGGCATCGAGGAGTTACGGACGTTTATGCAGCGTGTTTTGAAACACGAAGTGCGCAGACGCGCCGCGCCGCGCCGCCTGGCCCAGTACGCGTAGTTTGCTTTGATATAGGACCGTTTGGCGACGAAAAAAAATACTAGTTTCCACAGTGGAATGAGTGGAGAGTAACGGAAAGTGTTTAATATGTAACTACATGTGACGAAAAAGTAGCTTTTGCGCGAGTTTGTGTAATCCGTTTTTCTTTTCGGTTTGCATTTGCGTCTTTGAGAGCGTTTTTGCCTGGGACAGTAAGGTCGTATCGAGGTGAAATTTTTATGACGTACTGAGGACGGTGGTCGCTTGGCGGTGTCAAAGTTTTAAGATTGTAAGTGAAGGCATCGAGGAGTTACGGACGTTTATGCAGCGTGTTTTGAAACACGAAGTGCGCAGACGCGCCGCGCCGCGCCGCCTGGCCCAGTACGCGTAGTTTGCTTTGATATAGGACCGTTTGGCGACGAAAAAAAATACTAGTTTCCACAGTGGAATGAGTGGAGAGTAACGGAAAGTGTTTAATATGTAACTACATGTGACGAAAAAGTAGCTTTTGCGCGAGTTTGTGTAATCCGTTTTTCTTTTCGGTTTGCATTTGCGTCTTTGAGAGCGTTTTTGCCTGGGACAGTAAGGTCGTATCGAGGTGAAATTTTTATGACGTACTGAGGACGGTGGTCGCTTGGCGGTGTCAAAGTTTTAAGATTGTAAGTGAAGGCATCGAGGAGTTACGGACGTTTATGCAGCGTGTTTTGAAACACGAAGTGCGCAGACGCGCCGCGCCGCGCCGCCTGGCCCAGTACGCGTAGTTTGCTTTGATATAGGACCGTTTGGCGACGAAAAAAAATACTAGTTTCCACAGTGGAATGAGTGGAGAGTAACGGAAAGTGTTTAATATGTAACTACATGTGACGAAAAAGTAGCTTTTGCGCGAGTTTGTGTAATCCGTTTTTCTTTTCGGTTTGCATTTGCGTCTTTGAGAGCGTTTTTGCCTGGGACAGTAAGGTCGTATCGAGGTGAAATTTTTATGACGTACTGAGGACGGTGGTCGCTTGGCGGTGTCAAAGTTTTAAGATTGTAAGTGAAGGCATCGAGGAGTTACGGACGTTTATGCAGCGTGTTTTGAAACACGAAGTGCGCAGACGCGCCGCGCCGCGCCGCCTGGCCCAGTACGCGTAGTTTGCTTTGATATAGGACCGTTTGGCGACGAAAAAAAATACTAGTTTCCACAGTGGAATGAGTGGAGAGTAACGGAAAGTGTTTAATATGTAACTACATGTGACGAAAAAGTAGCTTTTGCGCGAGTTTGTGTAATCCGTTTTTCTTTTCGGTTTGCATTTGCGTCTTTGAGAGCGTTTTTGCCTGGGACAGTAAGGTCGTATCGAGGTGAAATTTTTATGACGTACTGAGGACGGTGGTCGCTTGGCGGTGTCAAAGTTTTAAGATTGTAAGTGAAGGCATCGAGGAGTTACGGACGTTTATGCAGCGTGTTTTGAAACACGAAGTGCGCAGACGCGCCGCGCCGCGCCGCCTGGCCCAGTACGCGTAGTTTGCTTTGATATAGGACCGTTTGGCGACGAAAAAAAATACTAGTTTCCACAGTGGAATGAGTGGAGAGTAACGGAAAGTGTTTAATATGTAACTACATGTGACGAAAAAGTAGCTTTTGCGCGAGTTTGTGTAATCCGTTTTTCTTTTCGGTTTGCATTTGCGTCTTTGAGAGCGTTTTTGCCTGGGACAGTAAGGTCGTATCGAGGTGAAATTTTTATGACGTACTGAGGACGGTGGTCGCTTGGCGGTGTCAAAGTTTTAAGATTGTAAGTGAAGGCATCGAGGAGTTACGGACGTTTATGCAGCGTGTTTTGAAACACGAAGTGCGCAGACGCGCCGCGCCGCGCCGCCTGGCCCAGTACGCGTAGTTTGCTTTGATATAGGACCGTTTGGCGACGAAAAAAAATACTAGTTTCCACAGTGGAATGAGTGGAGAGTAACGGAAAGTGTTTAATATGTAACTACATGTGACGAAAAAGTAGCTTTTGCGCGAGTTTGTGTAATCCGTTTTTCTTTTCGGTTTGCATTTGCGTCTTTGAGAGCGTTTTTGCCTGGGACAGTAAGGTCGTATCGAGGTGAAATTTTTATGACGTACTGAGGACGGTGGTCGCTTGGCGGTGTCAAAGTTTTAAGATTGTAAGTGAAGGCATCGAGGAGTTACGGACGTTTATGCAGCGTGTTTTGAAACACGAAGTGCGCAGACGCGCCGCGCCGCGCCGCCTGGCCCAGTACGCGTAGTTTGCTTTGATATAGGACCGTTTGGCGACGAAAAAAAATACTAGTTTCCACAGTGGAATGAGTGGAGAGTAACGGAAAGTGTTTAATATGTAACTACATGTGACGAAAAAGTAGCTTTTGCGCGAGTTTGTGTAATCCGTTTTTCTTTTCGGTTTGCATTTGCGTCTTTGAGAGCGTTTTTGCCTGGGACAGTAAGGTCGTATCGAGGTGAAATTTTTATGACGTACTGAGGACGGTGGTCGCTTGGCGGTGTCAAAGTTTTAAGATTGTAAGTGAAGGCATCGAGGAGTTACGGACGTTTATGCAGCGTGTTTTGAAACACGAAGTGCGCAGACGCGCCGCGCCGCGCCGCCTGGCCCAGTACGCGTAGTTTGCTTTGATATAGGACCGTTTGGCGACGAAAAAAAATACTAGTTTCCACAGTGGAATGAGTGGAGAGTAACGGAAAGTGTTTAATATGTAACTACATGTGACGAAAAAGTAGCTTTTGCGCGAGTTTGTGTAATCCGTTTTTCTTTTCGGTTTGCATTTGCGTCTTTGAGAGCGTTTTTGCCTGGGACAGTAAGGTCGTATCGAGGTGAAATTTTTATGACGTACTGAGGACGGTGGTCGCTTGGCGGTGTCAAAGTTTTAAGATTGTAAGTGAAGGCATCGAGGAGTTACGGACGTTTATGCAGCGTGTTTTGAAACACGAAGTGCGCAGACGCGCCGCGCCGCGCCGCCTGGCCCAGTACGCGTAGTTTGCTTTGATATAGGACCGTTTGGCGACGAAAAAAAATACTAGTTTCCACAGTGGAATGAGTGGAGAGTAACGGAAAGTGTTTAATATGTAACTACATGTGACGAAAAAGTAGCTTTTGCGCGAGTTTGTGTAATCCGTTTTTCTTTTCGGTTTGCATTTGCGTCTTTGAGAGCGTTTTTGCCTGGGACAGTAAGGTCGTATCGAGGTGAAATTTTTATGACGTACTGAGGACGGTGGTCGCTTGGCGGTGTCAAAGTTTTAAGATTGTAAGTGAAGGCATCGAGGAGTTACGGACGTTTATGCAGCGTGTTTTGAAACACGAAGTGCGCAGACGCGCCGCGCCGCGCCGCCTGGCCCAGTACGCGTAGTTTGCTTTGATATAGGACCGTTTGGCGACGAAAAAAAATACTAGTTTCCACAGTGGAATGAGTGGAGAGTAACGGAAAGTGTTTAATATGTAACTACATGTGACGAAAAAGTAGCTTTTGCGCGAGTTTGTGTAATCCGTTTTTCTTTTCGGTTTGCATTTGCGTCTTTGAGAGCGTTTTTGCCTGGGACAGTAAGGTCGTATCGAGGTGAAATTTTTATGACGTACTGAGGACGGTGGTCGCTTGGCGGTGTCAAAGTTTTAAGATTGTAAGTGAAGGCATCGAGGAGTTACGGACGTTTATGCAGCGTGTTTTGAAACACGAAGTGCGCAGACGCGCCGCGCCGCGCCGCCTGGCCCAGTACGCGTAGTTTGCTTTGATATAGGACCGTTTGGCGACGAAAAAAAATACTAGTTTCCACAGTGGAATGAGTGGAGAGTAACGGAAAGTGTTTAATATGTAACTACATGTGACGAAAAAGTAGCTTTTGCGCGAGTTTGTGTAATCCGTTTTTCTTTTCGGTTTGCATTTGCGTCTTTGAGAGCGTTTTTGCCTGGGACAGTAAGGTCGTATCGAGGTGAAATTTTTATGACGTACTGAGGACGGTGGTCGCTTGGCGGTGTCAAAGTTTTAAGATTGTAAGTGAAGGCATCGAGGAGTTACGGACGTTTATGCAGCGTGTTTTGAAACACGAAGTGCGCAGACGCGCCGCGCCGCGCCGCCTGGCCCAGTACGCGTAGTTTGCTTTGATATAGGACCGTTTGGCGACGAAAAAAAATACTAGTTTCCACAGTGGAATGAGTGGAGAGTAACGGAAAGTGTTTAATATGTAACTACATGTGACGAAAAAGTAGCTTTTGCGCGAGTTTGTGTAATCCGTTTTTCTTTTCGGTTTGCATTTGCGTCTTTGAGAGCGTTTTGCCTGGGACAGTAAGGTCGTATCGAGGTGAAATTTTTATGACGTACTGAGGACGGTGGTCGCTTGGCGGTGTCAAAGTTTTAAGATTGTAAGTGAAGGCATCGAGGAGTTACGGACGTTTATGCAGCGTGTTTTGAAACACGAAGTGCGCAGACGCGCCGCGCCGCGCCGCCTGGCCCAGTACGCGTAGTTTGCTTTGATATAGGACCGTTTGGCGACGAAAAAAAATACTAGTTTCCACAGTGGAATGAGTGGAGAGTAACGGAAAGTGTTTAATATGTAACTACATGTGACGAAAAAGTAGCTTTTGCGCGAGTTTGTGTAATCCGTTTTTCTTTTCGGTTTGCATTTGCGTCTTTGAGAGCGTTTTTGCCTGGGACAGTAAGGTCGTATCGAGGTGAAATTTTTATGACGTACTGAGGACGGTGGTCGCTTGGCGGTGTCAAAGTTTTAAGATTGTAAGTGAAGGCATCGAGGAGTTACGGACGTTTATGCAGCGTGTTTTGAAACACGAAGTGCGCAGACGCGCCGCGCCGCGCCGCCTGGCCCAGTACGCGTAGTTTGCTTTGATATAGGACCGTTTGGCGACGAAAAAAAATACTAGTTTCCACAGTGGAATGAGTGGAGAGTAACGGAAAGTGTTTAATATGTAACTACATGTGACGAAAAAGTAGCTTTTGCGCGAGTTTGTGTAATCCGTTTTTCTTTTCGGTTTGCATTTGCGTCTTTGAGAGCGTTTTTGCCTGGGACAGTAAGGTCGTATCGAGGTGAAATTTTTATGACGTACTGAGGACGGTGGTCGCTTGGCGGTGTCAAAGTTTTAAGATTGTAAGTGAAGGCATCGAGGAGTTACGGACGTTTATGCAGCGTGTTTTGAAACACGAAGTGCGCAGACGCGCCGCGCCGCGCCGCCTGGCCCAGTACGCGTAGTTTGCTTTGATATAGGACCGTTTGGCGACGAAAAAAAATACTAGTTTCCACAGTGGAATGAGTGGAGAGTAACGGAAAGTGTTTAATATGTAACTACATGTGACGAAAAAGTAGCTTTTGCGCGAGTTTGTGTAATCCGTTTTTCTTTTCGGTTTGCATTTGCGTCTTTGAGAGCGTTTTTGCCTGGGACAGTAAGGTCGTATCGAGGTGAAATTTTTATGACGTACTGAGGACGGTGGTCGCTTGGCGGTGTCAAAGTTTTAAGATTGTAAGTGAAGGCATCGAGGAGTTACGGACGTTTATGCAGCGTGTTTTGAAACACGAAGTGCGCAGACGCGCCGCGCCGCGCCGCCTGGCCCAGTACGCGTAGTTTGCTTTGATATAGGACCGTTTGGCGACGAAAAAAAATACTAGTTTCCACAGTGGAATGAGTGGAGAGTAACGGAAAGTGTTTAATATGTAACTACATGTGACGAAAAAGTAGCTTTTGCGCGAGTTTGTGTAATCCGTTTTTCTTTTCGGTTTGCATTTGCGTCTTTGAGAGCGTTTTTGCCTGGGACAGTAAGGTCGTATCGAGGTGAAATTTTTATGACGTACTGAGGACGGTGGTCGCTTGGCGGTGTCAAAGTTTTAAGATTGTAAGTGAAGGCATCGAGGAGTTACGGACGTTTATGCAGCGTGTTTTGAAACACGAAGTGCGCAGACGCGCCGCGCCGCGCCGCCTGGCCCAGTACGCGTAGTTTGCTTTGATATAGGACCGTTTGGCGACGAAAAAAAATACTAGTTTCCACAGTGGAATGAGTGGAGAGTAACGGAAAGTGTTTAATATGTAACTACATGTGACGAAAAAGTAGCTTTTGCGCGAGTTTGTGTAATCCGTTTTTCTTTTCGGTTTGCATTTGCGTCTTTGAGAGCGTTTTTGCCTGGGACAGTAAGGTCGTATCGAGGTGAAATTTTTATGACGTACTGAGGACGGTGGTCGCTTGGCGGTGTCAAAGTTTTAAGATTGTAAGTGAAGGCATCGAGGAGTTACGGACGTTTATGCAGCGTGTTTTGAAACACGAAGTGCGCAGACGCGCCGCGCCGCGCCGCCTGGCCCAGTACGCGTAGTTTGCTTTGATATAGGACCGTTTGGCGACGAAAAAAAATACTAGTTTCCACAGTGGAATGAGTGGAGAGTAACGGAAAGTGTTTAATATGTAACTACATGTGACGAAAAAGTAGCTTTTGCGCGAGTTTGTGTAATCCGTTTTTCTTTTCGGTTTGCATTTGCGTCTTTGAGAGCGTTTTTGCCTGGGACAGTAAGGTCGTATCGAGGTGAAATTTTTATGACGTACTGAGGACGGTGGTCGCTTGGCGGTGTCAAAGTTTTAAGATTGTAAGTGAAGGCATCGAGGAGTTACGGACGTTTATGCAGCGTGTTTTGAAACACGAAGTGCGCAGACGCGCCGCGCCGCGCCGCCTGGCCCAGTACGCGTAGTTTGCTTTGATATAGGACCGTTTGGCGACGAAAAAAAATACTAGTTTCCACAGTGGAATGAGTGGAGAGTAACGGAAAGTGTTTAATATGTAACTACATGTGACGAAAAAGTAGCTTTTGCGCGAGTTTGTGTAATCCGTTTTTCTTTTCGGTTTGCATTTGCGTCTTTGAGAGCGTTTTTGCCTGGGACAGTAAGGTCGTATCGAGGTGAAATTTTTATGACGTACTGAGGACGGTGGTCGCTTGGCGGTGTCAAAGTTTTAAGATTGTAAGTGAAGGCATCGAGGAGTTACGGACGTTTATGCAGCGTGTTTTGAAACACGAAGTGCGCAGACGCGCCGCGCCGCGCCGCCTGGCCCAGTACGCGTAGTTTGCTTTGATATAGGACCGTTTGGCGACGAAAAAAAATACTAGTTTCCACAGTGGAATGAGTGGAGAGTAACGGAAAGTGTTTAATATGTAACTACATGTGACGAAAAAGTAGCTTTTGCGCGAGTTTGTGTAATCCGTTTTTCTTTTCGGTTTGCATTTGCGTCTTTGAGAGCGTTTTTGCCTGGGACAGTAAGGTCGTATCGAGGTGAAATTTTTATGACGTACTGAGGACGGTGGTCGCTTGGCGGTGTCAAAGTTTTAAGATTGTAAGTGAAGGCATCGAGGAGTTACGGACGTTTATGCAGCGTGTTTTGAAACACGAAGTGCGCAGACGCGCCGCGCCGCGCCGCCTGGCCCAGTACGCGTAGTTTGCTTTGATATAGGACCGTTTGGCGACGAAAAAAAATACTAGTTTCCACAGTGGAATGAGTGGAGAGTAACGGAAAGTGTTTAATATGTAACTACATGTGACGAAAAAGTAGCTTTTGCGCGAGTTTGTGTAATCCGTTTTTCTTTTCGGTTTGCATTTGCGTCTTTGAGAGCGTTTTTGCCTGGGACAGTAAGGTCGTATCGAGGTGAAATTTTTATGACGTACTGAGGACGGTGGTCGCTTGGCGGTGTCAAAGTTTTAAGATTGTAAGTGAAGGCATCGAGGAGTTACGGACGTTTATGCAGCGTGTTTTGAAACACGAAGTGCGCAGACGCGCCGCGCCGCGCCGCCTGGCCCAGTACGCGTAGTTTGCTTTGATATAGGACCGTTTGGCGACGAAAAAAAATACTAGTTTCCACAGTGGAATGAGTGGAGAGTAACGGAAAGTGTTTAATATGTAACTACATGTGACGAAAAAGTAGCTTTTGCGCGAGTTTGTGTAATCCGTTTTTCTTTTCGGTTTGCATTTGCGTCTTTGAGAGCGTTTTTGCCTGGGACAGTAAGGTCGTATCGAGGTGAAATTTTTATGACGTACTGAGGACGGTGGTCGCTTGGCGGTGTCAAAGTTTTAAGATTGTAAGTGAAGGCATCGAGGAGTTACGGACGTTTATGCAGCGTGTTTTGAAACACGAAGTGCGCAGACGCGCCGCGCCGCGCCGCCTGGCCCAGTACGCGTAGTTTGCTTTGATATAGGACCGTTTGGCGACGAAAAAAAATACTAGTTTCCACAGTGGAATGAGTGGAGAGTAACGGAAAGTGTTTAATATGTAACTACATGTGACGAAAAAGTAGCTTTTGCGCGAGTTTGTGTAATCCGTTTTTCTTTTCGGTTTGCATTTGCGTCTTTGAGAGCGTTTTTGCCTGGGACAGTAAGGTCGTATCGAGGTGAAATTTTTATGACGTACTGAGGACGGTGGTCGCTTGGCGGTGTCAAAGTTTTAAGATTGTAAGTGAAGGCATCGAGGAGTTACGGACGTTTATGCAGCGTGTTTTGAAACACGAAGTGCGCAGACGCGCCGCGCCGCGCCGCCTGGCCCAGTACGCGTAGTTTGCTTTGATATAGGACCGTTTGGCGACGAAAAAAAATACTAGTTTCCACAGTGGAATGAGTGGAGAGTAACGGAAAGTGTTTAATATGTAACTACATGTGACGAAAAAGTAGCTTTTGCGCGAGTTTGTGTAATCCGTTTTTCTTTTCGGTTTGCATTTGCGTCTTTGAGAGCGTTTTTGCCTGGGACAGTAAGGTCGTATCGAGGTGAAATTTTTATGACGTACTGAGGACGGTGGTCGCTTGGCGGTGTCAAAGTTTTAAGATTGTAAGTGAAGGCATCGAGGAGTTACGGACGTTTATGCAGCGTGTTTTGAAACACGAAGTGCGCAGACGCGCCGCGCCGCGCCGCCTGGCCCAGTACGCGTAGTTTGCTTTGATATAGGACCGTTTGGCGACGAAAAAAAATACTAGTTTCCACAGTGGAATGAGTGGAGAGTAACGGAAAGTGTTTAATATGTAACTACATGTGACGAAAAAGTAGCTTTTGCGCGAGTTTGTGTAATCCGTTTTTCTTTTCGGTTTGCATTTGCGTCTTTGAGAGCGTTTTTGCCTGGGACAGTAAGGTCGTATCGAGGTGAAATTTTTATGACGTACTGAGGACGGTGGTCGCTTGGCGGTGTCAAAGTTTTAAGATTGTAAGTGAAGGCATCGAGGAGTTACGGACGTTTATGCAGCGTGTTTTGAAACACGAAGTGCGCAGACGCGCCGCGCCGCGCCGCCTGGCCCAGTACGCGTAGTTTGCTTTGATATAGGACCGTTTGGCGACGAAAAAAAATACTAGTTTCCACAGTGGAATGAGTGGAGAGTAACGGAAAGTGTTTAATATGTAACTACATGTGACGAAAAAGTAGCTTTTGCGCGAGTTTGTGTAATCCGTTTTTCTTTTCGGTTTGCATTTGCGTCTTTGAGAGCGTTTTTGCCTGGGACAGTAAGGTCGTATCGAGGTGAAATTTTTATGACGTACTGAGGACGGTGGTCGCTTGGCGGTGTCAAAGTTTTAAGATTGTAAGTGAAGGCATCGAGGAGTTACGGACGTTTATGCAGCGTGTTTTGAAACACGAAGTGCGCAGACGCGCCGCGCCGCGCCGCCTGGCCCAGTACGCGTAGTTTGCTTTGATATAGGACCGTTTGGCGACGAAAAAAAATACTAGTTTCCACAGTGGAATGAGTGGAGAGTAACGGAAAGTGTTTAATATGTAACTACATGTGACGAAAAAGTAGCTTTTGCGCGAGTTTGTGTAATCCGTTTTTCTTTTCGGTTTGCATTTGCGTCTTTGAGAGCGTTTTTGCCTGGGACAGTAAGGTCGTATCGAGGTGAAATTTTTATGACGTACTGAGGACGGTGGTCGCTTGGCGGTGTCAAAGTTTTAAGATTGTAAGTGAAGGCATCGAGGAGTTACGGACGTTTATGCAGCGTGTTTTGAAACACGAAGTGCGCAGACGCGCCGCGCCGCGCCGCCTGGCCCAGTACGCGTAGTTTGCTTTGATATAGGACCGTTTGGCGACGAAAAAAAATACTAGTTTCCACAGTGGAATGAGTGGAGAGTAACGGAAAGTGTTTAATATGTAACTACATGTGACGAAAAAGTAGCTTTTGCGCGAGTTTGTGTAATCCGTTTTTCTTTTCGGTTTGCATTGCGTCTTTGAGAGCGTTTTTGCCTGGGACAGTAAGGTCGTATCGAGGTGAAATTTTTATGACGTACTGAGGACGGTGGTCGCTTGGCGGTGTCAAAGTTTTAAGATTGTAAGTGAAGGCATCGAGGAGTTACGGACGTTTATGCAGCGTGTTTTGAAACACGAAGTGCGCAGACGCGCCGCGCCGCGCCGCCTGGCCCAGTACGCGTAGTTTGCTTTGATATAGGACCGTTTGGCGACGAAAAAAATACTAGTTTCCACAGTGGAATGAGTGGAGAGTAACGGAAAGTGTTTAATATGTAACTACATGTGACGAAAAAGTAGCTTTTGCGCGAGTTTGTGTAATCCGTTTTTCTTTTCGGTTTGCATTTGCGTCTTTGAGAGCGTTTTTGCCTGGGACAGTAAGGTCGTATCGAGGTGAAATTTTTATGACGTACTGAGGACGGTGGTCGCTTGGCGGTGTCAAAGTTTTAAGATTGTAAGTGAAGGCATCGAGGAGTTACGGACGTTTATGCAGCGTGTTTTGAAACACGAAGTGCGCAGACGCGCCGCGCCGCGCCGCCTGGCCCAGTACGCGTAGTTTGCTTTGATATAGGACCGTTTGGCGACGAAAAAAAATACTAGTTTCCACAGTGGAATGAGTGGAGAGTAACGGAAAGTGTTTAATATGTAACTACATGTGACGAAAAAGTAGCTTTTGCGCGAGTTTGTGTAATCCGTTTTTCTTTTCGGTTTGCATTTGCGTCTTTGAGAGCGTTTTTGCCTGGGACAGTAAGGTCGTATCGAGGTGAAATTTTTATGACGTACTGAGGACGGTGGTCGCTTGGCGGTGTCAAAGTTTTAAGATTGTAAGTGAAGGCATCGAGGAGTTACGGACGTTTATGCAGCGTGTTTTGAAACACGAAGTGCGCAGACGCGCCGCGCCGCGCCGCCTGGCCCAGTACGCGTAGTTTGCTTTGATATAGGACCGTTTGGCGACGAAAAAAAATACTAGTTTCCACAGTGGAATGAGTGGAGAGTAACGGAAAGTGTTTAATATGTAACTACATGTGACGAAAAAGTAGCTTTTGCGCGAGTTTGTGTAATCCGTTTTTCTTTTCGGTTTGCATTTGCGTCTTTGAGAGCGTTTTTGCCTGGGACAGTAAGGTCGTATCGAGGTGAAATTTTTATGACGTACTGAGGACGGTGGTCGCTTGGCGGTGTCAAAGTTTTAAGATTGTAAGTGAAGGCATCGAGGAGTTACGGACGTTTATGCAGCGTGTTTTGAAACACGAAGTGCGCAGACGCGCCGCGCCGCGCCGCCTGGCCCAGTACGCGTAGTTTGCTTTGATATAGGACCGTTTGGCGACGAAAAAAAATACTAGTTTCCACAGTGGAATGAGTGGAGAGTAACGGAAAGTGTTTAATATGTAACTACATGTGACGAAAAAGTAGCTTTTGCGCGAGTTTGTGTAATCCGTTTTTCTT